>NW_028275191.1:0-50982 GCF_013281855.1 Momordica charantia | reverse complement strand
AAAATATAACATATAGGACCAGGATTTTATGCTCGAGTTTTAACAAGGTTTTAACAATTTGGAAAAATTTGGTTATATATAGGACAAGAAACAAATAAGCAGATGATAGAAATATAACAATCTGGAAAATTTCCCCACGCATCTCGAGGGAGTTATGCTCGCGAGTTTTAACAAGGTTTTAACAAATTTTCAAAATTTTCTCTCAAAATCCCGAGGGAGTTCGCGACCAGGATTTAACCAAGTGAGTGAGCTTAAACATGAAGGAACTCCTCAGAGTTTTAACAAAAAATGAATAGTTTTTCAAATTTTCTCTTCAAAATCCCAAGGGAGTTCGCGACCAGTATTTAACCAAGTGACTGAGCTTAAACTTGAAAGACTCCCAGAGTTTAACCAAAAATGAACAATTTTCCAATTTTTCTCTCAAATCCCGAGGGAGTTCGCGACCAGGATTTAACCAATTGAGTGAGCTTACACGAAGGAACTCCGTAGAGTTTAACGAAAAAGGAACAATTTTCAAATTTTATCAAAATCTCGAGGGAGTTTGCAACCAAGATTTAACCAAGTCAGCGCTTAAACTTGAAGGAACTCCCCAGAGTTTTTGAGTTTAAACTGAAAAATTTTTCAATTTCTCTCTTTGAATCCCGAGGGAGTTCGTAACGGGAAAAATTTCCAGTGAGCTTCATTCTTTAGAAAAAACTCTCGAGTTCGAAGCCTTTGAAAAAAAATCTCGTGTAAAAACTCCGTCGAGATGGATAGATAAAATTGGGGCTTTTTTCACCTTCAACCCTAATTTGAAAAACCCATATGAAAATCGCCCTAACTAAACCCTAATTTGAACTCCCCTACATTAGATCATAGTTTGAAACTTGTAAATAGAACCCTAATCTGAAATCCCCCTACCTATGTTCTAAATGGAACCTAATTTCAGATCCCCTAGTTCGGAGTTTGCAAACATACTTTTCTCGAAAAAAATTTGAAGAACTCGATAGGGATTCATCAAAACTCTACTGGGATGGAACGAAAACCCAGATTCCTTCCTAGTTCAGAAAACCCATTACTTCTTTTATTTTTTCCACATTTAACAGAAAAATTTAGACACAGGACCTCAACAATCAACTTTAACAGAACACAATCAAAAAAATCGTTTGAAAACAGCTCTATTATCAATGACCAAAACTCGATGAAGAAAGTATAAAGACTACAAGTATCCCAAATACTAACCTTTCAGTTTGTTTGAGATCACTTTCGATGAAGGAGGAAGACTGGATGGTACTCGTTCAACCAAAGAAGAGGAAATACGAGAAATAAGAAAGAGGGAAAAAGAGGAAGAAGAAAGAAGAAAGAAGGGGAAGAAGAAAGGGAAATCGAAGACCAACGGTTAGTAAAATTATGGGGAATTTTGTAAAAAACTCCGTCGAGTTTTGTGCGATCTCGGTCTAGTTTTTTAAGAATAGATGTGTCCATTTTTTTCATATAAAGCAAGGGCAGTTTCGTCATTTCACGGACGTTGATGTGTCAGAAAAAGAGAAATTAGGTCATATAAGTGAAAAATCTGAATTTGGGTCATTTGAGCAAACCTAAAACATTTTTAGGTCAAATCGGTCAAATTCCCATTTTTTCAGAGGGTGATTACAATTACATTCCTATCATTTTTTTTAATACAACAGGTAGGAATTATTATTCATGTGTTTACTAAATGGTAGGAATGCATGAATGAAAATCTTGATTCACATCCCGTCGAAGTAAACATGGCTTAAGTACTTGTGACTTTATGTTAGGTTTCAATATAATGTCTTGTAGGGTATCAATTGTTTAAAAAAGATTTAATTTAATTTCTATGATTTGACTCGTTTGTGCATAGATTCCGTCCATACAAGCAATGTGGCTTATCCCTTTGTTAAATGAGTGTCCTGCAAAATAGAGGGGTGAACACTATGATGCCTAAGTTAGTAATGAAGTTCGATAGTGAGTAATGTATCTCATAAAGGATTTGAACCTACCAAAGTGACGAGATACTCAGTCTTTCTATAGGTGGTCGTAGGTGAGTTATTTTGGTAAGGAGGAGCGAGATTCTAACCTCCCATAAGTGTTAGCCTGATGGTGTTACTGACTGCGCTCAATAAATCCCGCGCTAATGCACGCTGATGGGGGAAACAACCTGGCGAATTCAGGCTGCATCCTTCGACAGACCTGGTGGTGCCAACTCCATGCGTTCCACATGGCAAGCAAATTTTCTTTTTCATAACATGATAAATCTCTTATGTCCTGTTTTGGCACTTCAGATTGTGAGTAATTTTAAAATCATGACAGTTTGTATTGAATTTCGTATAATTTCAAAGTAAATACATATTCAACCTTCGTATTTGAATTTTTAAATATATATTTAGATTAAAAGTCTAAATAGTAAAATTTTATTTTCTTTTCATTTTCTGTAAAACATCCCAACAAAGAAATTTAATTTAATTCATTTCAAATCATTCTCGTTCCAAACAAGATAAGAAATTTAAAATCATTCTTAGATTTCAAATCACAGAATTTAAAACAATTGGTTAAACTTTCTTGACACTAAAGAGAGGGTGAGAACGCTCTTGATTTTGCGATAATTATACTAAAAACAGTAACCACATGTAAACAAAAAGAACGTTGGAACACTATTTTGGTCCTTTATTTTAGTTTTTTTTCATTCTGGTCTCTATACTTTCAAAAGTTCATTTTAGTTTTCGTATGTTCCACCTTTTATCTATTTAGTTTTGTATTTTCAAAACATTCGTTTTTGTCCCTAGCTATACTTTTGGCCATTTTGGTTCCTTCATTTTCTTTTTGTCTCATTATTTTTTTCTATCATATTTTTAGAATGACATTTCACTCATTCAATTTCTTGAAATATAGTTATAAATTTGTACCGAAAGGTTTCCATTGTACATAAAATTTGTATTACAATTTTACAAAAAATAACTAAAGTAGTCACTTTTTAAAAGTACAAGGATCAAAACTAATACTTTGAAAGCGTAATGGCTAAAATTAATAAAAGTTTAAAGTGTAGTGACCAAAATATACGTGTTGAAAATGTGGGAACCAAAATGAGCCCGTTTAAAAAGTATAGTAACCCAAAATATATAGTATTTCAACCTAAAAAAGAATTGCATAAGAAAAATAATTCAACTAATATCCACGTGGCTTTTATTTTATTTTTAAGTATAAATTTATAATCAAAGTTTGGTGCACGATGACAAAATTCGGTACTCACATTTGTAGAAGTATACCTCATATGACCATAGAAGATGATATTCATGGAGGGTGGTAACTAATTTCTAGAATTCTTGGTAGCTTGGATGAAAGATTTTTCCATTAATAGGAGCGGAGAAAGAATTGCTCCATCCTAGCTTAGTCGTTGTGTTTGGGCTGCAAGGACTCTCAGCCACATGGATAGTTAAATGTGCTCATTAGTACCTGAACTTGAGATGTAGATCATCCAAGACACATCGGCATGACGGTCTTAGATTAAAATATATATGTATATATAAAAAAAATTTTGAGATTTAAATTTTTTCTCTAGTAATTTGTCTTCCTCTCTAAACGGGAAGATTATATATATTATAAGATTTTGGACATATAATTTTGCTCTTCTCGTATAAAAAATTCTAACTCTACCCTATCTATAAATCATGGAGATTAACAGTGTGTTTGAGAATGATCTTGACATATCAAAATCACTTTTGTCGTTGCCAAAATCACTTCAATTTCCATGGATCATGTTTGGCAAATTAAAAATTGATTTTAGGAAGGCATAAAATCACTTTAAATTGATTTTTAAAGTATCACTTCGATAGTGATTTTGAAAAATCAATTATACGTACATCTTTTTTTTCAAAATCACTAATATACTATCACTCCCAAACACGCTCTAAGCACATGTCTACTTGGACCTAGCTAAGGAGTTATGTCGTGATAGAGAAGCAATGTTATGATGAGTTGTATTGATGGATTGACTAGTTTTACATGAAAATTATGCATTTTTATTGAGTTTTAAGGTATTTTTTTTACATATTTATTGAGTTTTAAGGTATTTTTTAACATAATTTACGGACCTAGTTTTATAAGAAAAAGAACCATAATTTCCAAATTGTTTTACGTAGAAAATTGTTTTGATTGGGAAAACTGGTAGATGAGATTGTTTTTTATTGGTAATATTTGGGTAGCTGGTAGGAAGTCGACCATTTTTCAAAAATTGAATGTATTATTTTTGGACTCTGATTGTTGGGGGTAAAAATATGACCTACCACGTGGCGAGATTATCTACGTCTGACCTCATCAACTCATCTATGACTGAGCTCTTAAGTCCATCTAGGAAGAGCTCCTAAGCTCATCTATGGAAGATATCTTAAGCCAATTTAGGAGAGTTGTTAAGCTTATCTACGAAAGAGCTCCTATACTCATCTAAGGAAAAATCCTAAGTCCATCTAGGAAGAGCTCTTCAGCTCATCTACGGAAGAGCTCCTAAGCTCATCTACAGAAGATATCTTAAGTCCATCTAGCTAGAGCTCTTAAGCTCATCTATAGAGGAGCTCTTAAGCTCATATAGGAAGAGCTCTTAAACTCATCTACGACTGAGCTCCTAAGAGACAAGCTTTGACGTCATGCAGTTCCATCAATAGTTCGATATTGGAGGGTAAACTGTCGCAGGCCGAGCTGTTCTCCAAGGATCATAGGCCGACCTCAAATGTCGGGCATGGTTACTTAGACGCAGATGAGAACCTTCCAAGTATCATGCTTCAAGGCAAGGATAAATCTAAATACCAACATGAACCGACAGTCCATAGCAATTCACATGATCCTAGCACAGTGAAATACCCCTAATGGAATGGGTAACTACTTCTCAAATCCCTATAAATACACCTTCATCCACCCACTAAGGTATGTAACTTCTGTCTAAAGCTGACCTACCTAGCTCGAACTCATACTAACTTGAGCATCAGAGTGCTCTACCTGTTTTTGCAGGTCTCCCCTCTCTAGCTCGCTACACTTCAGTTCGCTATAGAGACCTTCCTTACCCAGCTTGCTCTGCAACAGCTCGCTAGGGCCCAGCATAGGTCGTTCCACGACACTTGGGTAGATTTTTATATCAACAGTTGGCGCCGTCTGTGGGAACGACATTTTAAGTCATTTCTACCAAAGCATGCTATGACTCACGCAGTTTCTCAAAGCTCTAATATTCCCGATAATCAGGTGGACCTTCAAAGCTCTTGATGGTCTTCCACTGCCACAAAATCATCTTGTTCAAGATCTCCTCGGACGATGACCTTCCTATCAAGGAAGACTTTCTCCTCACGACGACTCTCCCAAGGGAGACCTACTCCACGAGGAAGACCTCATAGTTGAGGATGACCTTCCCCTCGACAACGACTCTCCAAAGGGAGATCTAGTTCAAAAAGAAGACCTAATAGTCGAGGATGATCTTCCCCTTGACGACAACTCTTCCAAGGGAGACCTACTCCAAAAGGAAGATCTCATAGTTGAGGTCTTCCCTCAACGACAACTCTCCAAAGGGAGATCTACTTCAAGAGGAAAACCTCATAATCGAGGATGACCTTTTCCTCGACGACGACAAGTCTCTCAAGGGTACCTACTCCAAGAGTAATACCTCATGATCAATGATGAACTTCCCCTCAACGACGACTTTCTCTCAAAGAAGATCAACTCCGAGAGGAAGATCTCATAATTGAGGATGACCTTCCCCTCGACGATGACTCTCTCAAGGATGACATTCCTCTCAACAACAAATCTCTCAAGGGAGACCTACTACAAGAAGAAGATCTCATAATCAAGGATGAACTCTCATCATTGGATCATATTCGAGCTAGCACGACAGCCGACCTAAGAGTTGCCGACGTATACTCAATGGAGGCACCAAAATATAAAGTATGCGTATCATCAAACTCCTAAGTGCCCAGCTTAGGCTGAGTTGCTCCAAGCTCAACTTCAAATTCGCAAGCACCAAGCCTAGGTCGAGCTGCTCCAAACTCCAACTTAAAAACCTTAAGCGTTCGACTTAGGTCGAGCTCTTCTAAGCTCCAACTTCAAACTCCTAAGCACCTAGCTTAGGCCGAGCTCATCTAAGTTTCGAGCTCAAACTCTTAAACACAACTTGAGCCGAGCTTCTCCAAGCCTAAGCTCAAATCTTTAAGCACCCAACTTAAGCCGAGTTTCTCCAAGCATCAAACATAATCAACATGGTAAGCTCAAGTCAAGCTTCTTAAAGCACTAACCTTGAACAACACATAATCAATCATTCTTAAAACATCAAGCTTAGCCGAGTTTCTCAAAGCTTTTAACTCAAGCAACGTGTCATCAAGATGAATTTCCCCTAAGGCCAGATAGTGAATACACCCAAAGGCGATAGCTTGTAGAGAGATAGAGCTCATCTTCACCTAAAGGGGGAGCTTCCATATAAGCTCATCACCATTAAAAGAAGAGTTGCAGTTATATAGCTCACCCCCAATCAACAGGAGAGCTTCCATCAGATAACTCATCTCTACCTAAAGGAAGAGCTTTCATCCAATAGCTATCCCCGCCTAAAGGAAGAACTTTAATGTCAGTTCATCATTGAAAGAAAAATTCTTGCTAAGCTCATCATAAGAGCTTCTTGTTAGGTTTTATGCCCTAAACTCGTGGATTGTAAACATAAAACAAATATTAATCCAATAAAGTTGTTATTGATGTTTCTCTTACAATTGCATTAACCCAAATCCAATAAACTAACATCTGAGGTTAGGTCATGTAACTGGAATAGAATATAACAGATACACAGTATATATTTAATATGAAGTGTATATATTTGATATATAGTGTATATATATACAGTATATATTCAATGTACAGATGGATAATGTTTCAGTAGTAACCTAAAGGATCTATAGTATATGGATAAGGTTGGGTACCTTATCTTGGTAACACTATGGATACGTCCCACTTTTTAATAGTTACAAATGACTTGATCCAGGTCGTTCGTGTGGTGACATGCGAGTGAGGGTATCCTATACAATGAGTTGTATAAGACCGGACCGCGAAATAATTAATCTTTAGCTGTAACACTGATAGCTAAGATCTGCAGTAGTGACATATTGGAAGTTGAAGAGCCGTTTTGTATTATACTTTAGCCTCCTCCAATCATTACTTAGGCCGACCGACATAGGAAATTAGGTAGTTGTTGGGTAGTGTTTTCGTCGTCCCAAAGTATGAGGTTTTAATACCTTGGCTATTAACAACCTCTCTTTTTGGGTCACATGGAGTTCATGTTTCAGTCAGCTTGCCGAGTCATGGGCTCAATTCTTGTCATGTTGCCTCTTCAATCACTTTTACTCCAATTTTTCTCTCTAATTTATCTAATTATTTTATGTTTCCTCCCAATACTTTATTCCTATAAAATATATCTTATGTGCGTAAATCTATCATGGATAAACGAAAATTAATGTATATTTCCTATATAAATCTCTTAAAATATAGCTCATAAAGCGTGCTATCAACAACCTCTCTTTTTTCACCACGTGGTGAACGTTAAGGCGGCCCAACACATTTGTGCAAGCTTGAAACTCTACGACCAAATGCAATATATGCTTCAAATCACATCTACAAGTATCTTAATGTTCCACTTTGTTCTTTCAAGGAGAAAAAATAAAGGGACTTGTTTCTGTTGAATTTTGAAATGTGCGAGATTTGAGCGAGCTGACTGGTGAGATGAGCTAGACGGGCTGAACAGGAAGACCTGCACAAGAAAAAACAAATACTCTCACGCTCAAGTCAACCCAAAATCTGAATTTTTAGGTCAATTACAGACGAAATTGCAAACTTGACTAAGAGAGAGTGGTGATGTATTTATAAGGGCTATGTGAGAATCTTTCTATTACGACAACTGTTAATATGTTACTAAGATTGTTGAATTGTTTGAGGCTCCAAGTTAAAGGCAGCGAGCTGCGCAGGTTGGTACCATTAGACTGATGGTATACCTCAATTCTTGGTCCATATGGAATCCTTTGATTCTTCCTCCTAACAGGACTCTTAGCCTTTAGCCTTTGCTTGTTGAAATCAAGCTATCTGGTGTCGACTTAGTTTTGGAGATAGGATTTCATAATGTTGAAATAGAATCAATCTCAACCAAACTATAAGCTTGTTCAATAGAGGTATTTTCATAACTTGGATTGTCTCTGCAACTAAGATAGAGAGATTACTGAACGTAGTCCATATGACACGTTTACTCATAATGATCACTTTTAAAAGTAGAAGGACCAAAATGGAGATTTTGAAAATATATTAAAAGAATTCATGTATTTGGTTTCTTTGCCTTAAACGAACAGGGTTCAATAGTTCATGTTGTTGATTGGTGGCAATTCATGACCTGACTGTTTCTTCTCTCTGTGATTTCTATGGATACTATCGAAGAAGGGGACTATTTTTGCACTATTTTGAGGAATGAAAGTTCAACAATTGCCCATTTTCCCTTTGATCTCATGAAAGAAGAAAAAAGGCAGTATAGAGATGATTGTTAGTTAACTCAAATTGCAAGTTCGAATTTTAGTTTTTGAATTTGTCTAGTCCAAGTCCTAGTTTCTAGAAGTTGTTAGTGTTATTTTTTGTTATGGTCAAGTCAAGTAGGTTGCTATTCTTATGGCTAGTGGAGTAAGTTGCCTTTTATATAGAATTAGTTGAGTCTATTTTTAGACTTGGGGTGTGTATGTATATGTAGCATTATTGAATGAAATACACACTTCCCTGCTTTTTTTATTTCTCTCTCAATAATAAGAATTATAGTGATATCATAGCCTTAAATTCTTAAGGAATCTGTGAGTGAGGATTAGTGAAATATCCTCAAGAGAAATCGAGTGATACATTGTGAGAGTTGTGTTCAATGGAGTTAGGATCAAACAATCTTTCTTTACTGCCTCCACCAGTGTTTGATGGTGAAAACTACCAAGCATGGGCAATCAAAATACAAGTCTACATGGAGGGTTGTGATTATTGGGAAGCAATTGAGCAAGATTATGAAATTGCTCCACTTCCTGATAATCCAACAATGCATCAGAGCAAGACTATTAAGGAGAGGGTAACCAGGAAGGCAAAGGCTCGAGCTTACCTATATGCAGTTGTGTCTCTTGTCATTTTCAACATAATATGGCCTTGAAGTCAGCAAAGGAGACTTGGTGATGCAAATCCAACCACGGATCCATTGACTGTACCCTGGGACCAATTACAAGAAGCAAAGCAAAGAAGATTCAAGAGGTTTTCATAATACATCTTCAAAGGCTAGCTAATGCACACAAGGAGACAAAGATTTCTGAGGCAAAAATTCTTTACAATGTTAATTTAATGAGTCAAGAAGAGAATGGAGCAAAGATGGCACGAGAAAAGTTGTCTATTTTGAGAGATGGCACGGAGGACAAAAAAAGTGTGCAGATTGGTGAACAGGTGCCTTTGCAGATTGCACCTCTTGGGAGTTTGTGATGTCAAAGCTTGTCAAATCTCATCCAAACGTAAAGCGCCTCCTACATGTGATTTCCAAGACAATTTAAAGCAATTTTACGTTTTTGGATTCACATTAGTTGTCTAGTTTGATGTGCAATCATGTTTTAATTTGCATGTCTTATTTTCTACAATTTGCATTAAATAGGATTTGAAAGACTTTTGGTGTTCCTCATGTTGAACGACCCTTTGGCCTATTTAAAGGCTTGTAATCACCTGTTTTGGAAGATTAAAACATATTGAAATTCAAGAACTTTTGTTCCTTAACACTTTTGGTGTTGCTTCTTTCAAATCTTGCTTTAGGTTTGATGTTAAACTGATTCATTGGATTAGTCTCGATCAAGCTAATCTGGAGTGAGTCGTCTTAGGATCTAGGAGTGACCATCGTAGATTCTAAGTCCGATCTAAGAGTGATTCATCTTCTAACCTTACTCTTGGTTGGAATCATTCGGTAAGTTAGTCGTTTTTGTGAATATTTGCAAGGATCCTAGAAGGACCTCTAGCTTTGTAAACCCGAGCAACCTTGGCGCTTATCATTTGGTATCAGAGCCAGGTTGACATCCTTTGGCCGGTTCTAGAGGTGAAATATCTTTACTTTATTTAATTTTATTTTTCTGTTATTTTCCTTTTTCGAAAGTAGTTTCTTACAAAGTGTAACAAGACATAACTTGTCTTGAAATTCTTGTATTTTGCTCTCGGATCATTAGCAAAGAAAAAAAAATTAGAAGCAAAAGAAAAAAAAAAAAGGAAAAAAAAAACAGAAGCAAAAGAAAGAAAAAACAGTAGCAAAAAGAAACAAAAACAGTAGCAAAAAGAAAGAAAAACCGTAGAAAAAAAAGCATTCGAAGATCCGAGGCACACGAAAGGTTCTTTTCATTATGTTGTGTTTTGTTTAAATTATCAAGTTGTTTATCCTAAGATTGAGTTTCTGTAGTCTTAGTTTGTGAGAGTTGATCATTGAATTAGTTATATCAAGCTTTAAGCAAGATTGCACCAAAATTTAAGCCAACCCTTACATCTTTGACCTAGTACCAAAAGCCTACCCTTGAGTGATAAACACGAGTGTCCTTGAGTGAAATCTTGGTGAGAAGAGTGGTAAGGTCCTTATTATCATTATTATTGTTTCTAACAAAATGGCACAGGATGGAGTACCACAAGTACCGCAAGATCCTAACATGGTGATTCTTCAAGCAATTCAAGGAATGATGGAAATGATGATGGAAGATAGACAAGAAAGGAGAGCGCAACAACAAATAGAAGAACGAGCCTTACAAGAAGATGATGCGTTTGACCTTGCTGAACAAGAAAGACAAGTTGGAAGAAGAAAGAAGGGGGAGAGAAGAGGACGAAATAACTTTGCCAACGTCATGCAACTAGAAGATTGGAAAGATTAAAACATATTGAAATTCAAGAACTTTGTTCCTTAACACTTTTGGTGTTGCTTCTTTCAAATTGCTTTAGGTTTGATGTTAAACCGATTCATTGGATTAGTCTCGATCAAGCTAATTCTGGAGTGAGTCGTCTTAAGATCTAGGAGTGACCATCGTAGATTCTAAGTCCGATCTAAGAGTGATTCATCTTCTAACCTTACTCTTGGTTGGAATCATTCGGTAAGTTAGTCGTTTTTGTGAATGTTTGCAAGGATCCTAGAAGGACCTCTAGCTTTGTAAAACGAGCAACCTTGGCGCTTATCATTTGGTATCAGAGCTCGGAGTTAAACTCAAAATTCCACCCTTTAGTGGAACGGCGGACCCCGATGCTTACTTGCAATGGGAAAGGAAGATAGAACATGTGTTTGATTGCTATACATATAGTGAGAATACGAAGATGAGACTCGCCATTGCTGAATTCACCAATCATGCCGGTGAATGGTATCAAAATCTCAAATTAGAAAGAAGAAGGAAGGAGGAGGATCCATTAGACACTTGGGAAGAACTCAAAGAAGCCATGAGAAGGAGGTACGTTCCAAAACACTATGAAAGAGATTTGAAAACTAAACTGCAAGCTTTGAGGCAGGGAACGAAAAGTGTTGCTGAGTATTATCAAGAGATGGAGACCTTAATGCTAAAAACCCAAATCCGAGAGAAGAAGAGGAAGACACCATGTCTAGATTCCTTGGAGGTTTGAATCGAGAAATTGCTCATGCTGTTGATAGAAATCCACCGCCTTACCTAGAAGATATGTACCATTATGCTGTCAAAATTGAAGATCAATTGAAGGAAGAAAAGGAGTATTCAAAAAGGTACACATCTAAAGCTAATACATATTCCAATTCTAATGCTTGGAACAAGGCTGGTTTTGTGAATAGGAATGAATCATTGCAACCAAAAGGAAAGTTCGTAGCTGCCAAAAGAATGGAGGGAGAAAGTTCCAATACTAAAAAGAATGAAGCTCCAAAGGAGGTAAGGGAAAAGACTAGTTCTATTCAATGTTGGAAGTGCAAAGGGTTTGGACACATGAGTAAAGATTGTGTCAATAAAAGAGTTATGGTGATAAGAAATGGTGTAGTTGACTCGGATGATGATTGTGAGGAACATGATGAAGAATTTGAAGAACGTGATGAAGAGTATATTGAAGAAGGTAACTTCATATCCTTGATAACAAGAAGGGTACTTAGTGTACAAATCAAGGAAGAGAAAGTTGAAGATCAAAGGGAAAACTTGTTTCACACAAGATGCTTAATTGAAGGAAATCCGTGTAGCTTGGTGATTGATAGTGGAAGTTGCACAAATGTGGTAAGTAGTTTTCTTGTTAAGAGACTTCAACTTGCTACACGTCCACATCCAAAACCATACAAACTTCAATGGTTGACAAACAAA
Organism: Momordica charantia; assembly: GCF_013281855.1. Classification (NCBI taxonomy): domain Eukaryota; kingdom Viridiplantae; phylum Streptophyta; class Magnoliopsida; order Cucurbitales; family Cucurbitaceae; genus Momordica; species Momordica charantia. Next base: position 38,650 of record NW_028275191.1, on the reverse strand, counting down.
GGAGAACTAAAGGTAAACTCCCAAGCTCTTATTCCTTTTACATTGGGAAGATACAAAGATGAAGTCCTTTGTGATGTTGTCCCTATGAATGCGGGGGATATACTATTGGGCCGACCATGGCAATATGATAGAGAGGTCACATATGATGGGCTGTTGAACAAGTATAGTTTTACTTTGAAAGGAAAGAAATTTACTTTACTTCCGTTGTCTCCATTTGAAGTACATTGTGACCACTTGAAATTAGAGAAGAAAAGAAAAGAATTTGAAGAAAAAGAGAGGAGAGAAGAGAGCAAAAGTGAGACTAGTGAAAAAAAAGAGAAGAGTGAAAGGCAAAATGAGAGTAAAAATCAAGAAGAAAAAAAAGATGAGTTGAAAAGAAAGAATGTGAGTTTGATTGTAAGAAAGAGTGAATTGAGAAATGTGTTGTTAACCCAAGAGCCACATTTTGTGCTTATGTGCAAAGGTATGTGTTTAGCAATTGAAACAAAATCTCATGATGTTTTGCCAAGTGCATTTAAGTCTCTTTTGCAGGAATTTAATGACATGTTTCCCCATGAAGATGCACACTACGGGTTTACCTCCTCTTAGAGGGATTGAACATCAAATTGACTTTATACCAGGTGCAACTCTCCCAAACATGGCTGCCTATAGGACCAATCCCACCGAAACCAAGGAGATTCAAAGGCAAGTGGAAGAACTCATGGAGAAAGGTTATGTTAGAGAAAGTATGAGTCCTTGCTCGGTTCCGGTAATTTTGGTACCCAAGAAAGATGGCACATGGAGGATGTGTGTTGATTGTCGAGCCATCAACAAAATCACGGTAAAGTATCGACATCCTATTCCTAGATTGGATGACATGTTAGATGAATTACATGGTGCTAATCTGTTTTCAAAAATAGATCTTAAAAGTGGTTACCATCAAATTCGAATGCATGTGGGAGATGAGTGGAAAACAGCTTTCAAAACAAAGTTTGGGTTGTATGAATGGATTGTTATGCCATTTGGCCTTACTAATGCACCAAGTACTTTTATGAGGCTAATGAATCATGTTTTGAGAGAATACATTGGAAAATTTGTTGTTGTATACTTTGATGATATTCTTGTTTACTCAAAAAGCTTGAATGATCATATTTTGCATGTCAAGACAATTTTACTAAAACTTAGAGAAGAAAAGCTTTATGCCAACTTCAAAAAGTGTAGTTTTTGTCAAGACCAAGTCAACTTCTTAGGGTTCATTGTTGGAAAGGATGGGGTGAAAGTTGATGAGGAAAAGGTAAAGGCTATTCGAGAGTGGCCAACACCCACCAATGCAACCGAGGTAAGGTCTTTTCATGGGTTGGCTAGTTTTTATAGGAGGTTTATTAAAGATTTCAGTAGCATAGCCTCACCATTAAATGAACTTGTTAAGAAGCATGCTAAATTTGAGTGGAAAGAAAAGCAAGAAAATGCATTCAATGAATTGAAAGATAAATTGAGCAATGCACCTTGTCTTATTTTGCCTGACTTTGACAAATCTTTTGAGATTGAATGTGATGCAAGTGGGATAGGTATAGGAGCTGTTTTGATGCAAGAAAAAAGGCCGATCATGTTCTTTAGTGAGAAGCTAAATGGAGCACAGCTTAACTACCCAACTTATGACAAGGAACTCCATGCACTTGTGAGGGCTTTACAAGTTTGGCAACACTACTTATGGCCAAAAGAGTTTGTTATCCATACCGATCATGAAAGTTTGAAGCACCTCAAAAGCCAAACAAAGTTAAATCGGAGGCATGCTAAATGGGTGGAGTTCATCGAGACATTTCCTTATGTCATTCATTACAAAAAAGGTAAGGACAATGTAGTGGCCGATGCATTATCAAGGAGGTATGCTCTATTTTCTTCACTTAGTGCAAAAATTCTTGGTTTTAAGCATATGATTGAGTTGTACAAAGTTGAGAAATCGGAATTTTATGATGTGTATGAGCAATGTTTGGAAGGGAAAAATATACATGATTATCTTGTGTTTGACGGTATGCTTTTTAGGAAAGGTAAGCTTTGTATTCCTAAGTGTTCCATTCGGGAGTTGCTTGTAAAGGAGGCTCATGGGGGAGGACTTATGGGACATTTTGGAGAATTTAAAACATATAGCATGTTGTGTGAACACTTTTATTGGTTACAAATGAGGAAAGATGTGAACAAAGTGTGCAAGCAATGTTTCAAATGTAAGGAGGCTAAGTCTAAGACTCAACCACATGGTCTTTACACACCTTTAGAAGTTTCTAGTGAACCGTGGGTTGACATTAGCATGGATTTCGTTTTGGGGTTACCAAAAACTAGAAGACATCATGATAGCATTTTTGTGGTGGTTGATAGGTTTAGTAAAATGGCACATTTCATTCCATGTAACAAAACAGATGATGCTACTAATATAGCTAATCTTTTCTTTAGGGAAGTGGTTAGACTACATGGCGTTCCTAAAACCATTGTTAGTGATCGAGATGCTAAGTTTTTAAGTCATTTTTGGAAAGTTTTATGGGGCAAATTGGGTACCAAGCTTTTGTTTTCTACAACTTGTCACCCACAAACCGATGGTCAAACTGAGGTGGTTAATAGAACATTAGGGGCCTTGCTTAGGTCACTCATTTCTAAAAATCTTAAGTCTTGGGAAGAGACTCTACCTTTTGTGGAGTTTGCAATAATAGAGCTGTACATAGCACCACCCATTGTTCACCATTTGAGGTTGTTTATGGCTTTAATCCTCTAACTCCTTTAGATTTAACACCTTTGCCACCTAATATGTTTACAAGTGATGCAGCTTTGTCTAAAGCCGAATACATCAAAACGTTACACAAAGAGATCAAGGAACGGATTGAGAACAAGAATCGAAAGCTAGTAAGTCGCAAGAACCAAGGGAGAAAGAAAGTTATTTTAACCCAGGTGATTGGGTTTGGGTTCATCTACGAAAGGAACGGTTTCCAGATCAGAGGAAGTCAAAACTTCAACCAAGAGGAGATGGTCCTTTTCAAGTGCTTGAACGGATCAATGACAATGCGTACAAATTGGATCTTCGAGGTGAGTATAATGTAAGTTCTACTTTTAATGTGGCTGATTTGACTCCTTTTGATGTAGGAAATGAAGACCTTGATTTGGGGACAAATCCTTTTAAAGAAAGGGGGGATGATGCAAATCCAACCACGGATCCATTGACTGTACCCGGGGGACCAATTACAAGAAGCAAAGCAAAGAAGATTCAAGAGGTTTTCATAATACATCTTCAAAGGCTAGCTAATGCACATGAGGAGACAAAGATTTCTGAGGCAAAAATTCTTTACAATGTTAATTTAATGAGTCAAGAAGAGAATGGAGCAAAGATGGCACGGGAAAAGTTGTCTATTTTGAGAGATGGCACGGAGGACAAAAAAAGTGTGCAGATTGGTGAACAGGTGCCTTTGCAGATTGCACCTCTTGGGAGTTTGTGATGTCAAAGCTTGTCAAATCTCATCCAAACGTAAACCGCCTCCTACATGTGATTTCCAAGACAATTTAAAGCAATTTTACGTTTTTGGATTCACATTTAGTTGTCTAGTTTGATGTGCAATCATGTTTTAATTTGCATGTCTTATTTTCTACAATTTGCATTAAATAGGATTTGAAAGACTTTTGGTGTTCCTCATGTTGAACGACCCTTTGGCCTATTTAAAGGCTTGTAATCACCTTGTTTTGGAAGATTAAAACATATTGAAATTCAAGAACTTTTGTTCCTTAACACTTTTGGTGTTGCTTCTTTCAAATCTTGCTTTAGGTTTGATGTTAAACCGATTCATTGGATTAGTCTCGATCAAGCTAATTCTGGAGTGAGTCGTCTTAGGATCTAGGAGTGACCATCGTAGATTCTAAGTCCGATCTAAGAGTGATTCTTCTAACCTTACTCTTGGTTGGAATCATTCGGTAAGTTAGTCGTTTTTGTGAATGTTTGCAAGGATCCTAGAAGGACCTCTAGCTTTGTAAACCCGAGCAACCTTGGCGCTTATCACTTGGGAGTTCCTCAAAACAAGGCAAGAGCATTAGAAACTGATCTATCTGACAATAGATTGGTTTAGAAGATTCTGGTTTCATTGCTTCCTTAGATAATACTAAAGACCTCTCCAAACTCAGGGTGATAGAAGTAGTTAGTGCTTTACAAGCACAGGAGCAGAGGAGGTTGATGAGGCAAAAAGGAAGCATTGAAGGGGCACTGAAAGCTAGAATGTAGCAGGGAGAAGGTGGAAGAGAGAAGAAGTGGAAAAGGAAGAAGGTGAGTGGCAACAGTAGCTCAGAATCCACTGCAAAGGATGCTGGTAGTGCATGCAAGCACTGTGGGAAGCAGAATCATCCACACTTCAGATGCTAGGAAAGGTCAGATGTGAAGTGTAGAGGGTGTCATTTATTGGGGTACATTGAGAGGCTATGTAAGGAAGCAAAGACTCAACAACAAGGAGGAGTACATGCTACAGTATAGCAAGAAGAAGATCAACTCTTTGTGACTACCTGTTTCTCACCAGCCACTCAATGTGATGGTTGGTTGGTTGATAGTGGGTGTACCAATCACATAACAAGTGACAAAGAGTTGTTCAAGGACCTTGACAAGTCATTCAAGTCAAGGGTGAAGATAGGGAATGGTGAGTATCTAGAAGTGAAGTGAAAGGGCACTGTGTCAATAGAGAGCTGTGCTTGAACTAAGTTGATTACTGAAGTATTGTTTGTTCCTGAGATTGATCAAAACTTGTTAAGTGTTGGTCAACTAGTAGAGAAGAAATTTAAAATGTTATTTGAAGAAGGAAAATGTCTCATTTCTGATTCTAGTGGGAATGAGTTGTTCAAAATTAAAATGTAGCACAAGAGCTTCTCATTAGATTCCTTCGAAGGAGCAGATAGCTTTTAAGTGTCAAGTGAATGACACTGAATTATGGCACATGAGATTGGGGCATTTTCATCAGAAAGGGTTGCAGTATCTGCAGAAAAATTAGATGACAATAGGAGTACTAGATATGGAGGAGCTGAAAAAAAAACTGCAGAGCTTGTTTGACAGGGAAGCAAACAAGATTACCATTTAAGAAAAGGTCTGGAAAGCAACCGAGAAGCAGCAGCTCATCCACACCGACTTGTGTGGACCTCAACCAACTCTCTCACTGAATGGTAGTAGGTATTTCATTATCCTTATTGATGATTATACCAGAATGTGTTAGATATATTTCATGAAGCAGAAGTCTAAAGCAGCTGAGGTGTTTCTAAAGTTTAAAAGATGGGTTGAGAATCAAAGTGGCTGTAAGATTTAGGTGGTGAGGACCGATAATAGAACTGAATATACATCACAAAGGTTTAATTCCTTCTATGAAGAAGCTGGGATAGAGCATCCCCTCACTGCTCCATATTTTCCACAACAAAATGGAGTTAGTGAAAGGAAGAACATGTGTATTATGGAGATGACAAGATGCTTGTTGCAAGAAAATAATTTACCATAAGAGTTTCGGGCTGAAGCAGCAAACACAGCAGTCTTTCTATTGAATAGACTACCTACAAGGGTCTTGGAGAAGAAGATACCCTATGAAGCTTGATTTAATACTAAACCAAAAAATGACAAATTTGAAGGTGTTCGGTTTGTGTTTTTTTCATGTTCCACAGGTGAAGAGAGACAAGTTAAGTGAGAAGGCAGGACCATGAATCTTTGTAGGCTATAGTATGGTGTCCAAAGCATACAAGATCTATTAACCTCACACAAAGACGATGGTAATTAGTAGAGACGTTCAGTTTTTGGAGGATGAGGAGTGAGATTGGACAGAAGAAGTAGAGGTGAAGCAACAAGAAGTCTCTCTAGATCCTAATGAACTAGTTGATGATGCACCAGTTAGAGGGACTAGACTACTGACTGAGGTGTATGAAAGAAGCAGCGTAGTTGTGTTGGAGCCTGCAGGATATGAATAAGCTAAAAGAGATCAAAAGTTGATGGAGGCAATGAAAGAGGAGTTGAGAATGATAGAGAAGAACAAGACATGAGAGCTAGTGGAGAAGCTTACTGACAAAAAGGTGATTTGAGTCAAATAGATTTTCAAGACTAAATTAAATCCAGATGGTTCTATGAACAAGCTCCAGGCCAGGTTACTGGTGAAAGGGTATATACAAGTATGAGGAGTTGATTTCTCCGAGACTTTTGCATCGGTTGCAAGAATGGACACAATCAGGATGTTACTGGATGTGCCAGCTCAGCATGGATGGAAGGTATATCAGCTAGATGTGAAGTTAGCATTCGTAAATAGAGTGTTAGAAAAAGAGATCTATGTTGAGCAACCAGACGGATTCATCACACTAGGATAAGAGTAGAAGGTTTATTTATTAAAGAAGACTCTCTATGGGTTGAAGTAAGCTCCTAGGGCATGGTACAGCAAGATGGATGACCACTTACTGAACTTGGGTTTTGTGAAGAGTCTGAGTGAATCCACACTCTATGTGAAAAAATCAGGTAATGCTGATGTGATTGTATCTCTCTATGTAGACGACTTGCTGGTGACATGAAGTGATAATGTTCAGATAGAGGTGTTCAAGCAATGATGAAGGTGTTCGAGATGACCGATCTAAGTCTGATGCATTAATTCCTTGGTATGGAGATTCAGCAAAGGCGGAATAAAGTGTTTCTCTGTCAGAAGAAGTACATGAGAGAGATATTGAAGAGGTTCAATATAAAGGAGTGTAAGAGTGTGAACACTCCAATGATTCAGAAGGAGAAGTTGCAAAAGGATGATGGAGAGGAACCTATAGACGAGAATGCGTACAGAAGTCTACTTGAATATCTCATGTATCTCACATCCACTAGGTCTGACATCATGTACACTGTAAGTGTCTTATCTAGATTTCTTCACTGTGCAATCAAGAATCATATGGTTGTTGGAAAGAGGGTTTTGAGATATTTGAAAGGCATATTGTCTTTTGGGATCAAATTCAGTAAAGTTGAAAATTTTGAGTTGCAGGATTACTCACATAGTGATTGGGTTGGGTCATTAGATGATATGAAGAGCACTTCTGACTATTGTTTCACTTTTGGCTCAGGGTTTTTCTCATGGTGTTCAAAAGAGCAAGATATAGTGGCTCAATCAACTGCAGAAGTTGAGTTTATTGCAGCAACGATATCAGTCAACCAAACTGTTTGGTTGAACAAGTTGATGCATGACTTGCATCTGAAGCAAGAAGAGAGGGTAAAGGTGTTTGTGGATAATCAAGTCATTCTAGCTATTTCATTGAATCCAATTTTTCATGGAATGACCAAGCATTTTAAGATCAAGTATTATGTTCTAAGAGACATGCAAATGGAAGAAGAAGTTCAGCTAGTGCATTGCAGCTCAGAGGAGCAAATAGCAGATATCTTCACTAAATCTTTTAATGTAGGTCATTTTCAAGCTCTTAGGAGCAAGTTGGGTGTTTGTAGTATTTGAGTTAGGAAGAGAATGTTAGTTAACTCAAATTGCAAGTTTGAATGTGTCTGGTCCAAGTCCTAGTTTCTAGGAAGTTGTTAGTATTATTTTTTGTTATGGTTAAGTCAATTAGGTAGCTATTCTTATGGCTAGTGGAATAAGTTGACTTTTATGTGGAATTAGTTGAGTCTATTTTTAGACTTAGAGCGTGTATTTATATGTAGCATTATTGAATGAAATACACACTTCCCTACTTTCTCATTTCTCTCTCAATAATAAGAACTACAATGCTCTTGGATTGGGAGGCTTAGCTGCATTCTTCTATACTAAAATGAACCAAATTTGAAAGTACATGAACCAAAGTGAATATTTTGAAAATGCAGGTACCAAAAAAACTAAAGAAAGTACAAGTACCAAAATGATAATTTAACCTTTAGATTTTTATGAGGGGCAATGGTAGCACTACTAAAAATTGTCTTTTTCTTGACGAAAAAAGCGTCAGGAAAGGCTTGAAAAACTTCAGACAAAATCCTTCCCGACGTTTTTTCCTTTGTCAATAAAAACATCGGGAAAAGTCCGAGTGGATATGATCTAAAGTTTTCTTTGGTTCTTAACATATACACCCAAAGTTTTCTTGAATAATCATCAATCAGACTTAAGAAATATCTCCATGAGTCATAACTCTCGAAGGCCCCCATAGATCCGAGTGGATATAATCCAACTTTTTAGCAAATTTATGATTAGCAGCCGAGAAACTTTGTCTGGCTGCTTTTCCCAAGATGCAATGCTCACAAAAAGTTAGCTTTGAACGAGCTAATTTTCTAAGAAGTCCCTGTTTATACAAATTATCCAAGCCTTTAAGACTAACATGACCCAACCTCTTATGCCATAGGTTGGTCCATCAGTAGTAGTGTTAGTTTCTCCAATCAGTGTACTTCCTTGAAGTACATACAGGCCATTTATAAGAATACCTTTCAATTTTACAGCTACATCCTTACAGAAGTATAAGCAAAATCAGTTTTGTGTAATGTACCAAGAGAAATCAAATTTCTTTTTAGACCAGGGACATATCTAACAGATGACAGTTTTTACAGACCCATCAGCTAGTTTCAAGTTTACTGAGCCATTACCTTTGATTACACAATATTGATTGTTGCCCATTACCACATTTCCTGAATCAAACTCATTCAGTTCAGAAAAAAGTGCTTATGAGGAGTCATATGAAACGTGATCCTGAATCCATGATCCACTCATCTGTTTCATTTCCATTAGATACCATCAATACCTCAGTCGATTCATACCCCTCCATCACATTTACAGCAGTTTTATATTCCTTTTTTTCAGGCAATTTTCTCTTCTTTTTTAGCTGAGGACAATGGCAATAATGACAAATTATTTTCTGTTCCTTACCATCAGTAGGTTGAGACTTTTGAAAACCTCTCTGACTTTTATTTCCTTTATGGTATTGATTTCTCTTAAATTTTCCTTTAGAAAATAAGGCCTCTTAATCTTTCTTCTCATTTTTGAACTCAAGTTCCTTAGATCTCAAAGAATCAAGTACTAAATTTAAGGTAAGAGTATCTCTGCCATATTTAATGGCTGCTTTCACTTTATACTTCTCTAGTAACGAATTTAAGAGGATTACTGCTTGATTCTCTCCACTTAATTTTTCCCTCGAATTAGCCAAGTCCAAACAAATGACATTAAATTCATAAATATTACCCTCCAACGATTTTGAAGGACCCATCTTATAGCTAAATATTCTTTCTTTTAAATAAATCTTGTTTGTCAAAGATTTGGACATGTACAGTTTTTCAAGTTTCTCCCAAAGTTCTATCACAGTTTCGATGTCACTAACTCTCCTCAAAACATTATCCGAAAGATGAAGTATTAAGGTACTACAAGCAATATCATTCATTTCTTGTTTCTTCTCTACAGTGAGAGTTTCGGGCAACTTACTAGGATCATCGAGAACCTTCGCCACCTTCTGCTGGACAAGAAGCGCTTTCATTCTCTTTCACCATAATCCGAAGTCACCCTTCCATCGAACTTCTCCAATTCAAACTTTGTTGACATCCTGAACCTCAATTTCTGAATCTTGAAAGTATCAAAGTAGAAGAATCACGCATTAACAACAAGAATCCACAAACCTGACTCTGATACCAAATTGTAAGATATAGAAAAACTAGCAATTACACCTTAGGGGAGCAAACAAAAACACATATCTAGAATAGAAGAAGGAAGACACAAAAATTTAAGTGGTTCGATCAAGGATGATCTACGTTTACTGCTGAATCAGAGTTGATGAGTTGTATTGATTTCTCAAAAGAGGAGCAAACACACCCATAAGCCAAGAAAACTGATCTTTATCTCACATCCCCGAAACCTCCGTACACGCAAACTCTCTTAACTAAAAAATAGACTGGATTAGTTAGCTTTAGCTAATTGGGTTTAAGGGATAAAACTACTTACAAAGTATGAGGATTATGTGAAATCAGTAAAAAATAATAACATAACAATACAGTAACAAAAAAAACTAAAGAATGTACAAGGACCAAAATGATATTTTAACCTTTAGATTTTTACGGGGAACACTACCAAAAATTGCCTTTTTCTTGACGAAAAAAAGCATCAGGAAAGGCTCGAAAAACGTCAGCCAAAATCCTTTTCGACGTTTTTCCTTTGTCAAGAAAAACGTCGGGAAAAGTCCGTTGGGAGATCCCATCTCGACAAAATTTATCAAAAGAATGGGATGTTTTTAGACATTTTGAAAAACGTCGGGATGGCTCACATTTCCCAATGTTTTAACAACACGTCGGGGAAAGTCCCGACGCTTCAGCTAGACATTGGGAAATGGGACTTTTCGTGATAGTTTTTTAAACATGGGGAAATGGGACTTTTCCCGATGGATTTTTAGACGTCGGGAAAAGTTTTTTTTATTTATTTTTAATGTCCTATTCCCTAGCCAATATACAGTTTTTCTAAAAAAAAATATATTTTTTTGTACCTAAAATTTCAATATTAAATCCTAAATACTTGTTACACAAAGAAAACAATATGATAAAACGAATCTATCATTAAACTACAGATAATCTGTTACAATTGTTTTCTTGTGCAGACTAGTACAAATAGTCTATTACAAAATTATCATAAAACTAAATAAGTAATCTAGAAAGCTTCCATATTCTTCTATGGCAAGATCTTTGCAATAACATCAAACTTGAGCATGACGTGTAAGTATATATATATATAATTTCGTAAAATTTAGGTGGCCATGACCCTCAATGACATCAAAAGAAAAATAAATAAATGATACATTATATGCCCATTATATAAATGTTGATTGGTTTGGCACAGACAAATGATATTTTATCAGAAAAAAAAAAAAAAAAGACAAATGACAGAAGAAAGTACATAATTGATTCCACAACTTTCACAAGTTGGAATTTGTACATTAAAAATTTTGAACTTCATCATCTCTATTAAATTTTATCAAATCTAACAAGATAACAAGTATGAGACCTTCAAAAAACGATATAAGTATTTTGATTTCTCGTCCGAAGAGGAAAGAAACTCAGAAAAGTCAAGTATTTTGATTTCTCGTCCGAAGAGGAAAGAAACTCAAAAAGTGACTTTTCTGCTATATAAATGAATACAAAAAAAGGGCAACCACCAAGTTTTCTACTTCAATCAATAGTTTTCTACTTCAATCAATAGTGCTCCTAACTTTATTGCGAGTTAAGAATCTCATCAGATCCTACACAGTGATAAAGTTTTTATCGCCGTTAAAGTCGAGAGAGAAGTCTCTAAAACCGTAAAAAGTAATATGGTATGATAAGTGAGAGCCAAAATGTCCGAAGGTCACAACCAAAGATATACATGCACACAAAATTTCAAGTGAAGCTACAGAAATTCTTCAGAAAACTGATCAAAACTGCACAGTTCCATTCAAAGCACATATGTGCAGCAAAATTTTCATATCGACATATATTCGTGATAGAAAACACCTCATTTCGAAAACTTTCAAACACAATACTCTTTCATCCTTTTTTTTTCTTTTTTTTTTCTTTTTTCTTTTCTGCTTTTTGTTCTCTACACCAGTGAAAATAATGAGACAAATTTGAGAGCAATCAACTACAGAAGAACTTATAAGTAAAATTGAGATTTCAAGAAAACTTATTATGTAGCAAGTCCTGTAAAATTCCATTTAAAAAAAAATTAATATGAAGATAGGGACTAGAAATTCGAAAACAGCCCCCTCATATCTTGTTTCCACTCAGAAGAATGAAAACCTCATGCCATTGCTTGCTGCAAACAAGTTGTACTCTTCAATGGCAGTGTCCTTCTTATTGAAAGCGTGACCATTGTCGACAACATCTGCTTCACTATTTCTCGGAAAAACCCCGGTATCATCTTCCTTGGAAGGCATGAGATTTAATTTACCTCCTGTTGAAAGTGCAACAGGCCCTCCAAAATGGAATAATGAAAAGCTTGAGCTGCCTTTTTGCAATTTGGAAGTATCATTTTGCTTACAATCTCCGCTTGGTGGCGAACCAAGTGCATATGGGAGTCCAGCAGTAACGACAACGTCTGGGTTAGCTACATCCGAGCTTTCTGCTATTGCACCAGCTTTGGAGACCTGACTTCGATCTTCGACATATATACCATTGCTGGCTTTAGCAGCTGGCTGATAAATAGGAACCGGGCTCGGGTTGAAGACGGGAGTAGCTAGATGATGCAAATGGCCATATTGCATGCAGAACCGTGGATTTCCATCTAAACCATACCCAAGAGGATTGGCATATAGACAGTGGTTTGAATAGGAGAAAGGCATCATCCCATTAGCATGAGCTGCTGGCCATGAAACTGAATTTTGATGGTAATAACCCATTGATGGAGGAACCTGAAACACTGGAAAGTGAATATTTTGGTTCTGAATTGAAGGAAGTGTCACTTGACATGGGGAATCCAAACTAACAGCAGAGAATCCTGCTTCAAAGTTATGGGGAACGTTCATCGGTGCGTTTCCTAGAACCTTACATCCCTCATTATCTTGTGGAAGACCGAAATGAATTCTAGTCCCCATGGATTCTCCTCCATTTACTTTGTCCATCCTTATCTCATGACGTTCAGAGAAGCCATTCTGAATGGATGCAGAAGATTCTTTTCCTTCTGATGATTGATGGCTAGCATCTTCTGAGTCTGATGTGGATGATGATTCCAGATTTCCATGGTTCGAGCAGATGGCATTACTGTCTCCTTCACTTAGGCATGATGAGCAGTTATCAGAACTTAAAGAGCTGGTTCCTACATGGTTATTCTTCCCACTGGATCTCAATGTTGAGTTTATTGTCGAATTTATAGAACACTGTGTAGCCTCCTCACATGCATCTTCTTCTACGTTTTTATGATCTTTTGGTTCAGTAGGAAGTCCATTTTGGAAGACTTCATCTGATTCAATACCAGAGGTTGATTCGGTGGAATTACTCTCCTCTTGATCAACTTTACCCGAAGCTACACTAACTTCACCACTGCACACGTCATGCCTTGACTTTGCAAGGTCATAATCAGGTTCCACACCGAACTTGAAAGTCGAAGACTTCATTGCAACATTTGGGTCTGAGTTACTTCTAGGATATTTCTTCTGTGATTCCATGGGCTCCCAAACTTTCTTTGAATAAACAAAATCTTTACCAGGAGAATTGTTTGATAAAGCAGCTTTGTTTTTCAGTCTTCCGCTGTCACGAGACTGATCTCCATAGCCGTACTTGTTAGAACGATAACTTTGCTTGGACATATCAAATGAAGATTCTGACTTGCTCACAGATTTGGCATCTCGGTTAACTCTAACTGAAGAAACAAATGGCTCTACCTTTTTGTTAAATTCATTATTTTGGCTACAGATGCAGGAACGGTAATCAAAAGACACCCGGTTGTTGGAAGAGTGCAACTTCTCATTGAACTTAGAGCCATGTCGACCATAGGCCTTTATTGAGTTTGATCTTAATTTCCTGTTTGTCCCATTCATACTCCTCGAAGGATTCTCCAAACTATCACCATAATATCTTTGCTCAGATCTATTAACCAGAGCCCCATTTTCTGAAACAACTGTAAATCGGCGCCTCTCCGACCACTTGAAAGATTGATCTTGAACTTCCTTTGGAAATTTTAATCTCCAGCGAGAAAATTTTGATTGGTCAACTATGAAAGACTCATTTCCATCGTTCCCATCAGTAGGTTTCCCATCAAAGCTATCATCATATGAATTTTGCACTTCAGAAATAATAGATTCATCTAAAAATTGCTCATCCAGCATATCAGAAGATTCAGGCATGCTGGCATCACATGCATCACCCACTGAATCGGAATTTGGCTCCAAAACACAGGGGGACAAATCTTCCAAGACATCAGAATGAGCACATACTTCAGCTGATTCAGAACAAGTCTTATCTTTATCCTTTTCCTTTCCTTTTAATCTTTCTTTTCTTCGGAGCTTCTTCTCTCTTTCTTTTGTCCTTTTGCGCTCTTTGCGTTCTTTTTCTTCACGCTTTTCCTTCTCTTCTTCTTCAAGAAGTTTCATCTGCAGCAAAATCCGCAAAGGTGAGCAGTAAAGAGAGATCTTAATTTTGGTAACTAAACTTCTGAGTAATGATATAGCTAGCAGTGAAACCTGCTTTTCTAGAGTAATGATTTCTTTGCATGCTATGTGAATTCGTTCTTCAAGTAATTTTAGTGCAAGACAAACAAAGATGCTATGTGCATTTTGGCGTGCTGTTCCTTCTCTGAATGCTTTTTCAACCTGAAAAAGGCCACAAAGTATAAGAATAAAAATAATCCACAATTCCTAGGCAAAACTGAGATTGGTACCAGTAATAGATTTCCAGTCAAAGAAGCTAGAAGAATAGATAGCACTAGAAAATACCCTTGATAAGCAGGACTGAGAAGAAAAGAGACTACAATTTTGAACTTTTCAATCGGATTTTAATAAGCAGCTGGGCTAATCTGATGAGAGGAAAAAATTCAAGAGAAATTTCTTTGAAATGAGAAAAGTATCATTCATGTAGGAAAACAATAGGATAATATTCCACTTTACTTGTGCATTGTTTTAATGTCAAATTGGATAATATTTTCTACTCGAAATTAAAAAAAAAATTGTAATACAATACAATGTAAATAGATTTAAGTTGAACTTCACTTAGACTTTCATTAAGAATGGAGGATATAAAAAAAATGGAGATGAGATATCCCACCAAGCCAAGGTGATGCGCCAGATTTAGTTTAATGGTGCCACTAGCCACGGACAAGAAGGAAATCTGTTTAGAACGGAGAAACCTCCCCAAATTCTCTCTGACAACCCTTCTATAGAATAATGTCCAAAAGTTGTTTTTTTTTTTTCCATAAGAAACATCACTTTCATTATCAAAAGAGACAGTACAAAATGGGGAGATGAGATATCCCCTCAGGCCGTGGGATTACAAAAAAGACTCCCAATTGGCAAAGATTTGAGAGATACAATAATTACAAAAAAACCTTTGTACTAGCAGCCTATGAAGAAGCAAAAATTTTTACAACTTCCCAAAACATTTTCCTATCGGTCTCTTCTCCTCAAAACGTTCCATTGTTCCTTTCAAACCATAATCTCCACACCAAAACAACCACCCCACGAGTCCACAGAATCTTCGCATGCTCTTTCAGATAAGGACCTTGGATGAGCTGAAGGAGAGCGTCCGGAGCCGAGTTTGGAAAGCACCAAGTGAGCTTGAAAATCTGGAAGAGCTCCTTCCAACAACTTACCGCAAAAGGACAATTGAAGAAAAGATGCCACATGGTTTCCTTACTCTTCTTGCATAAAACACACCAGCTAGGGGAGAGATTAAGAAAGGGTATTTGTTCTTGGAGGGTACCATGGGTCTTCAGCTCCCATGCATCAGCAGCCACATGAAAACTTTTACTTTTTTAGGGACCTCTAGATGTCACAGAAAAGCTCCCTCGAACTGATCTCCTTCTATATTCCGTTGATTTAGGCATTTAGTGAGGGATTTGACAGAGAATAAGACGGAGTTTTCAAGGGACCAGATTCTCCTGTCATTCATGGTTGACATGTTAATGACTTCTAGAAGAAGTATCAACTCAGCCCACTCATCTACTTCCATTTCTGCCAAATTTCTTCTTGCTCTACAGTGAGATTCTTTGTTGAAGACACTCTGAACAATCTCGGGTAGACTCTGGAGAGAGGTTTGAAGCCAAGGGTCCTTCTAGAACAAAGTTTTGTCTCCCTTGCCCACCTTTGTTTTATACCATCTCTCAGCACCCTGACAGCACTTGACAATGCGGACCCAGGGACCTTTGAACAGCACAACACCTTTAATGGTTGGCCACCATTCCGTATCCTGGAGATGATATTTGCTAGCAATCACATCTCTCCACAGAGCTTCAGTTTCGGTCATAAATCTCCATCCCCATTAGCTAGGAGAGCATAGTTTTTGTTTGACAAGTTACCTAAACCTATTCCTCCCAACTTAACCGACTTAGTGACCACCTCCCACCGAATGGGGTGAGGACAACCCCCCTTGTTGACTGTTTTCCAGAAAAAATCCCTTATTAGCTTCTCCATTCTGGAAATGACTTGCTTTGGACATTTAAACATGGAGAAGTAACACAATGGGATGCTCGAGAGCACGGACTTAGCCAAGGTAGCCTTCCTTCTCTGGAGAGATTTAGAGAGTTCCATTTCACTAGCCTTCTTTCTACTTTTTCCTCCACCAGCTGCCAAAAAGCTTTCTTGTTAGCTTTACCTGCAAGCGGCGTTCCCAGATAGGACAAAGGCCAAGACCCTGCTGCACAATCCCAAAGATTGGCCGTGGTCATCAGCTCCTCTTCGGACACATTTACACCAACCACTCGCGATTTGGCCAAATTAATTTTAAACCCTGAGATCTCTTCAAAGCAGCAAACCATCTCCTTTATATTTACCAATAAAGATTTATCATCTGTGGAAAAAACTAGTGTGTCGTCTGCGAATTGAAGGTGGTTAACATGTACCCCATTAGCACCCACATGGAAACCTTTTAAGCAGCCTTCCATCACTCCTTTGTCAAGCAAACTACTCAACACATCAGCAACCAGGACTTAAAGGAAAGGGGCTAAAGGATCACCTTGGCGTAGGCCTCAAGAGGCTTTGATTCGGCCACGCAGTCTTCCATTTATTAAGATGGAGAAAGAAGTATTCGAGATACAGCCCTTAATCCACGAGATCCATCGAGCCCTAAATCCTTTCCTATGAAGCACTTTGAGGAGAAAATCCCAATCCACCATATCATAAGCTTTTTCAAAATCTAGCTTTATATGATCCATCCTTTTCCTTCTTGGTTTTATACTCATCAACCAGCTCATTTGCCACTAGGATTGGATCCAAAAGTTGCCTTCCTTGTATGAAGGCTGATTGATTTTTTCTCCCTGTCCATCCATTACCTCAAAACTAAGTCCATTACGATTTAAAAGGGGCTCCTTATAGCCTCACAAACACTAATTAACAAATTTAAAAAATAAAAAAAAAAAAAAAAAAAAACTAATTAACCCAATACTAATGATGGGACTAAAATAATTAACTAAATAAATAACAAATTAACATGTTATTCGTCTCACATCACAAGAGAAAGATTGGCACCAAATCATAATTAACTCTTTCAAAAGAGAGCATTGAGTAGAGGTAAAAAGTCTAACTAGATCTCAAAATATAATGGACATTTCTCACACCATTAGTTTTTAATGACTTGGAATCAAAGCAGTTTAGCTCTTTCCTATAATTGGGAAAATCCGCACAAGGCCCAGACCCAGGAGACATCAAGGCTGGCCAAATCATGAACTCCTTCCCAAATTCTATCCCTATCATCGCAAATCCAATAGTTTCTTTCTAGCCAAAGCCGCCAATACATACTTCAGTTGCATTATTCCAGACTCCAGAGGACCTTAGTCCTCCATTTAAAATTATGTCCCCTCAACAGTTTCTTTTATAGGAAAAATACGAATTCAATAACCACAAGAGAGAGGATATACTAGAAGGGAAAGGAGATGAGATATCCCCAACCAGCCAATGGGATTGCAAAAAGGACTCCTCGTTGGCATAAATTTGCATCAAGCCATAATTACAAAAATCATTATAAAGGGAACAGAGAAAAGTTTGACTTGATCCCAGCAACATCAGGATAAGAGTCTAACCCCCTGAAAAATTCAAACCAGTCACCACTAAATTATACCACATTATTCTTGCTTTGCCCCGTTTCAAAAGAGAGCAAAAAACCCAAGAAAAATTGAAGCTGAGGAGGAGGACCTCCCAAAACTTCATACTCCAATAAACAAAGAAACAGCTGATGACTTTGAGTTGCATTTGCTTCCGTACACAGTGGATAACCAACTTAGTAGCAAGATAGGAAATGAACATCTTCCTGTGATCTCTCAACTGTATTTATTTAGCACCTTCAGACAAACCAACCAACACAAGAACTTGACTTATTTGGCCCTTTACCTCCACATTGATATAGTTGGTAGCATGGAATTGGTACTCATTAACCTTTAGAATAAGGCAACAAAACTCATTAAGCTCACTACATTCAGATTCCTCCTAGTTAAAAATTTCCAGGACTTGTATTGTCTGAAGCCTTTGGTGCCAATGTGACAACAAAAAAGGAATGAATATCTACGTCAATGATTGCACGACCAGCCACCAATTCTTCCTAAAACAAGTTTTATTACCAATACCAAGCCTGGTATTGGAGAATTCTCCTATTATATTGTTGGTTTTTATGTATTCCACCAAGGACTACGTAAATCCTTTTTTGGTCTCTTGTAAACCACCCTTTCTTCTCTTCCCACACAAACTTGTCTTTGATGTGGTGCCAAAGTTCATTTTTTTAATAATGAAATCTCGGTACCCACTTAAAGAACTCATCACTAGTCATATTTCTGACACAGTTACCTCTTTGAAAGCAAGCTTTATTTCACCAATGAGAGGATTTGGATAGAGAAGTCAATAGCTGGATAAGTTTGTTGAGCAAACCGAATTCTTTTTGGGTGGGAATGGGGGACGATAAGCTGGATTGGACCCTTGAGAGTGGAAAATGTTTTACCACTAGATCTATGTTCTTGAAACTTTGAGAGACACAACCCAAGCTAAGAACCCCTTTGAGGGGGGGATGGGATGAGTTGGATGACCAATGAATTCTTTAAAAATACCTGAACATCTTGAAAGCATATCTAGTAAAGGTGTTCCAAGACTTTTTTGAGAAAAGTATCATAAACAATTGTTCCAATGAAACTTATATTTGCCTTATTCCTAAGAAGGTAGGGCTTCAGACACTAGGGATTTTAGGCCTATAAGTTTGGTTTTCCCTTTACAAGCTGATTGCAAAAATGTTGGCAACTTGACTCATGAAAGTCCTTCCTCAAATTATTAGTGATTCCCGAGCTGCTTTTGTTGAGGGGTGTCAAATTTTGGATGCCATTTTAATTGCCTCTGAATCTGTGGGACATTGGAAAAGGGAGAAGAGAAAATGCTATCTGTTAAAGCTCGATTTTGAGAAAGCTAACAATGAAGTGGACTGGTTTTTCCTAGATGAGTCCTTGAAGGACAAAGGTTTTGGCAATAGATGGGGAAAGTGGATAGTGGGTTGTATCTCCTCTGCGAATTTCTCTATTATGATTAATAGTAAGCCTAGAGGCAAGATTTTTGCCAAAAGAGGTTTAAGAAAAGGGGATCTCCTCTCCCTCTTTCTTTTTACTATAATTGGTGACTCTTTAAGCTGTTTGATTCATTTTTTGTGTTGAAAGAAATATTGTCCAAGGTTTTATGCTGGGGGAGTCAGTGGAGCTTCACTCATTTACAATTCGCAAATGACGTGCTTCTATTTTGCCCAGATATTTTTGAGTTGATGGAAAATTGGTGGAGAATTTTTCACATCTTCGTCCTGGTCTCTGGGCTGGTTTTGAAGTTTGAACACCTCAAAAACTTCTTTGACCAGGATAAATTGTAGTAATTCAGAGGTTGACAGATGGGCTTCTAAGTTTGCCCGTAAGAGATAAGAGTTGTCTTGCTGCTACCTTGGATTCCCTCTGGGGGGAAATCAGTCTGATGTGGTTTTATGGGCCCTTGGAAGATAAAATGAAGGCTAGAATCGATAAATGGATAAATCTCCCTCTCTATAAGGGGGGAAGACTCATTTTAGCGCAAGTAGTCCTAAATAGCCTTCCGGTTTATTATTTCTCAATCTTAAAGGCGCCAAATGCTGTCATTGTAGCAATGGAGAAGCTGATTAGGGATTTTATTTGGAGAGGGGGAACCCAAAAGAAGGGTAGTCGTAAGTGGACCTCTTTGCCTCAACAACGTGGTGGTTTAGACGTCGGTTCACTGAAACAGAGAAACAAGGCACTTCTCCTTAAATGGATATGGAGGTTTTCTCATGAAGATTCTGGGTTATGGCACAAAGTCATTGCTGCAATTTACGGCCTCAAGGCACATGGCTGGTCAACAAGAACGGCAAAAGATACGGCTAGAGCTAGACCATGGTTGATATTTGACAAAAATAGGCAGGGCTTTATGAATTTCGTGACATTTAAAGCTTCAAATGGGGGAAGAATGAGATTCTGGGAAGATGTGTGGATAGATGCCTCCCCCTCTATCTTCTCTCTTTCCAGATTTCTATGGCCTCTCTAGGAAAGGTTGTTCTATTGCTCATTGTTGGGTGGAAAGTTCCAGTACTTGGGATCTTGGCTTCAGAAGGAATCGTTTTGATAGGGAGATTCCTAGATGGATCTTACTAACAGAGAAGCCAGACTTAGTGCAAATTTGGCATTGGAAGGATACAATATGGTGGAAGGCCGACAGCGGCGGCAACTTCTCAACCAAATCTGCTTTCTCCATACTATTTAAGCCCCTGTGGTATAAATTACAGCTGGAATTTCAAAGTGCCCAAGAAAGTTATATTCTTTCTTTGGTCATTGTTTTACAGAAGCGTGAATACAGTGGATAGGCTTTAGAAACGGTTTCCGTGCTTTATCTCCCTCTTGTTGCTGCCTGTGTAAGAGAAATGAAGAAACGGTGGACCACCTTCTTTGCATTGCTCTTTTACTTGTGGTAATTGGTCTTTCATTAGATCTCAGTTGGGTTTTATCCTTCTGTCTTCCTCAAAGAATTGATGATCTTATTTTGGAAAATTTTGGTGGCTCTCTTCTAAAGGGTAAACTTAGGATATTATGGAATTGCACAGTTTGACCCTTACTCTAGATGCTTTGGAGAGAACGAAATTGTACAATTTTAGAAGGGAAAAAGACCCTTCAGGATTCTTTTTGTCATAAGCATATAGCACACTGTTTCTTGGTGGGTTACAAGCTATAAGAAATTCTTCTTTTGTAATTATATTCTCTTTATGATTGTCAAAGATTGGAAAGCTACTCTAGTTAACTTGTGGGGAGACTACTTGATCACTATAACACAATATAAATATTAAATTTGCAAATATAAAATGAATTAAACTTAGAGTTTTGTGTGATATAGACTAGTATAAAAAAGGCATTTGGATTCACGGGTAACTATAATACATTTCCATGCATAAATCTTACAAGACAAATACACAATCCAAATATTTTTAGACATCAGAAAGCGTTAGGGTAAAATAAAACAACTACCTAATGATGCTGAACATTCAGATTCTCAAGCATCTGAATGCTATGCATCCAAAGATGTTGAATTCAAATTCCCAACAAAAGAATTGACCCATTGGTAAACTGCAGCAAGTAGACTTCAATATTGAAATTAGTTTTAAGTTTTTGAGAACTTCTCCTCCTATCTCTCTTCTCCCTAATTCTTTCCAATTTTCCCTATCTTATAGTTCTCTATTATCCACTCTTTCCATTGTCACAAGCCAGGGAGGAATTACCTAGAAGAAATTGTAGCCACCTTAGTCCTCTTTTCTATATCTCATTAAAAAATAACTAAGTGAAAACAAGGAAAAACGAAAAAAAAAAACAAAAGAATTGTGTGTGTGTGTGTGTATGAACCAATAATGTCACTGAAAATAAGGCAAAATTTTTTCACCTGGTTTTATAGATGTAGTAATTTAACTTTTAATTGGTTTTTCCTTGTAAAGTGTCTAACTGGTAATAATATCCCTTGTGCTTAATAAAATTTCTTAGAGCAATAGAATTATCGTAGAGAAAGAATAATGCCACAAATGCAAATTGGCAAGAAAGCACAACCCACAAAGGTTGCAGACGACATGCCTGTTCTTTAAAGATGACAGTTGCAGCATCTAAAAGAAACTCCCGAGCAAGTTCAGGACTCTTAGCATGCTTTTGAGGACGAGAGCAATCTCCATCCAAATCGTTTGCATCTTTATCCATCGAATCATCCTCCTAAAAGCCACAAAATTCAGAGAAACAATTAGAGTTGTCAAGATTTAGAAGATGAAAAATTTGTCACCCACAAGAATTTTAAGTTCTTGAAATGTAAGATTGCACGGGCTTCTTCATAGCAGAAACAAGAAAACATTTAAATATTGAACATATGATTGACATACAAAAGTTTTTACAAAACAAAAAATTCCAGAGAGACAAAATTGCAAGAAAGAGAACAACCTCCTCCTCCTCGGCCTCTTCAGCATGCTCAAAAAACCTCCTAATATTTTCGCCTCTTGTGATTGTAACAAATCCATCACCAACTGAAAGCCTGCGATGAACACATTGTTGACCTTTCAATGCATGAGCTTTCACTGAAAGCTCAGTGCAGCGTCCATCTAATTTCCAAGCTCTGAGGGTGATAAAGCATGAATTTAAACCACCAAGATCTAGGCCATTCATTTTGACACTTCCGTTCATGCCAACATTTTCAAATTCCAAAATGTCAGATTTTCCTTCTCCTGTTCCAACAGCCCACTCAAAATAATGATAAGTCTCCACAGAGTCAGCAAAGGTTTGACGCCAATCAGCCTGGACAGTGTCATCCGATACCTGAAACAATAACAATTTTAAATTCTTTCACGCTGGTTTCAACAAGCACACAATCTTGAGAAACCTTACAGGATCAACATAGTCATCATATTCATTCTAAAGTTGAAATGATAATCAATGACGGTATAAGAGTGCTTAAAGTTGAATAAAAGTGCAAGGATGCACCTCATAATGAAATGCCATATCTGCAACACAAAACCAACTAGTGCAACAAGGTTCTCTCCTTATGCGCTTCAGCTCCTTCAGTTCCTTGAACTCACGGATTACATTTCTTCTGCAATCTCTACAAAACCTCTTGCTGTCAAACCTGTGAGAAAATCAATGTAATTAATTTAAGAAGCCAAAAAAAAATAATTACGGAGCAAGAAAAGTGCTGACAAGAGTAATTAAACAGAAATATATACACCAATGATTGCTCACCTTAATAGAATAAATAAGGCCCGTCTCCTATTTTCCTCAATTAGTAATGTTTTTAGTAGGAAACGAAGGATTTTATAAACGAAAGAATAAGATGTAAAAAATGACATGAGGTATTCCTATCAGCCAAGGGAGTTATAAAAAAGATTCTCAATTGGCATAGATTTGTATCAAATTGTAATTACAAAAATCTTATGAGATTAGACACCTATTTAGAAGTGAAAATTCTTATGCGATCCCAAAAAATGTCAAGGGGAGAGTCTTTGAATTCGTGCAACTAAATTAAGTGCCAGCAAAATATGCAAAATGATTAACTAGAACCGATGTTTCAAAACATTTTTGGGGCTTAACCATCGTGGGTGGCTCATTGGTCCAAAGGAGTTAGGATTAATTAAGAGAGAATGGGTTTAAATCCCATGATAGCCACCTACTTTAGAAATTACTAATTCCTATGTGTTTTCCAGCACCAAATGTTGTAGGATCAGACGGTTGCGCCATGAGATTCGTCGAAATGCACGTAAGCTGGCTTGGACACTCACGGATATCAAAGTATATATATATTTTTGGGGCTTACACCATGAGGCTCATCTCAAGTTTAGGCTCAAATTTTTGGTCTGGAGTCTTATGCTTTCTTTTGATCAAAAGAGGATTATGTCTCTTAAAGAAAAGGCTTATAGCTACATAAGATCCACTGAAGAGGCATAAAAACTAAAATGACAATAAAGGGTAGTACTAATTTGTCATATTCTTTAAACATATAAAAGTTCACTTATTTAATGTGAATACAACACAAGGCCGTAATTTAGCCCACTACTCCTTTTACCCCCGAGCCTTAAAAAATTAATGACAAAAAGTAAAGAATAAGTTGATCCATAATGATAATGTTGGGAATGAGATTTATAATATTTATTTAAGGTACTATTCATAGACATGATTTTTGCTATTCTTTCTTTTTTTTTTTTTAATACAACATCTGGGGTGGGGGACCGAACTCACAACCTCTTGGTTGTGGATATATGTCAATTACCGCTGAGCTATACTCGCTTTGACGACATGATTTTTGCTATTCTTTTCTTATACTTAAATATTTTTTCTTGCGAAAACAGATATTTCATGGACGTGATGAAATATAATATACAAAAAGGGGAAATCCCGAATCATCCAGTAGCTAATTTATATGATTATTGCGCTCAATACTTAATTTACATTTTTATGATTTTATTTTCTGGGGAGAAACACAATTTTCATTGATGTAGGGAAAACATGCAATATAGTAAATATCAAAGAAACAAAAAGACTGAAAAATCTCAAAATTATAGGTACAAATAAGACCACAAAAAGACATACTAACCCACATCATGAAAAACAACAACCCTTGTGCAAAAACTCACAAAAAAAGCCCTCCAGTTGGATAACAAGAGTATAATTAGAAGAAGAATTGGAAACTAGAAAGAGCCCTTAAGGGGCAGCCCAATTGGCAAGGAGGGTCTCTTGGTCATACTGGTTTAGAGGTCTCAAGTTCGAACCTTCTGATGAGCTTAATACAAAAAATCTTTGATGTCTCCTGGGTCCGGACCTTGGGGTGTGGGCGGGTGACCCTGGTGTAGGGTAGCAAAGCTCCGATTCCCCGTTATAAAAAAAAACAAAAAAAAAAGAAAGAAAGAGAACATAGTGAAGAGCTATGGAACTTAGCCAACTCGGCTCCTTCCTTTCCCTTGTAGATCCATAGTTTCTTTATATTCAACTTGCCAAGAAAAGGCATTTTTAGTATGGACCCACAAAATATTTTCCTTTCTCCTGCAACTTTGACTAATCAATAATTGCTCGAGATTATCTTCAGCCCACTCATTAAAACCCAAGAAACTTGAAACATTTGCAACAATCGAAGCCAAAAAATTCCAGCTAAAACCCAATGGAAGACTAAGTGATTCACCTCTTCCTTTTCACATTTACGTAAAGAACAATTTGGCAGAAGAACCATATTAGGACATCTCTTATGAATTCTTTCCATCATGGTTAAGCCATTATGACACAAAGTTCAAAGAAAGCGTTTCACTTTCTTTGGAACTTTCTCCTCCAAATTGTTATAGCCAAAATTTTCTTGAAACAACTTCTCACGTTTGATAAGTAAAAAATCAAGATTTAACTGGAAACATTTCCAATGAATGCAGTAGCTTTTATCTTCCTTGGATTCAAAGAAACCTAATTAAGTAGCTATTGCAGTAATTGAACTTCCCTTCCTCAATTTCTGCTAAATTCCTTCTGAACATAAGGTTCCATTTAGCAAACTCCTCCTCCAAACACTTTTAAACCAAGTCACTTTTTCTATACTTCAAAATAATTGCAAAAGAGGTTGAGATCCCAACCATTTGTCCTCTAAAACAAAGTTTGCTCCCTACTTCCAACTCTGATTGAGGAATAATGTCTTAACCATGAAACATTCTTTCCATAGGCTGCAATAACTTCCAGATTTCCTCTTATTTGTGAACTAAACAGAAATATCCTTGCATAGATGCAAGAAACTATATCATTCCATGGTTCCCCTCTCTCCAAATGAAACCTCCAAAGCCATTAACAAGCAAATCCTCATTTCGTTTTTGTCAAATTTCAAATTCCAAGGTCACCTTTTTCCAACTGGCAAAGATGCTATTCCCCCAATTAACAAGATGGCTAATACTTTTTTCGTTTCCTCCATCCCAAATAAATTCATCAATATTCTTTCAAAGGTTAACAATATTGTTCTTTAGATAAGAAATATAGACACATAATGAGTTGAGAGGTTAAAAAGTACCGAATTAGCCAAAGTCAAGCACCTTTCCTTTCAGAGATGGAAATTCTTCCATTTTCCTAATTTTCTCTAAGCTTTTTTCTTTCATTTGTCTCAAAAAATCCACTCCCTTCAAATTATTCCCCCAAAGCATGTCCAAATATGTAATGGGTAAAAATCTTAAAGAAAAGCCCAACCTAGTAGCCATGTCAACTACTCTTTGCATCTTGATATTAATTACACAAGCCACTTCTTTTTCAATAGATTCACCTTCAATCATGATGCCATATAAAAAATCCTAACAACTTTAAAGAGTTCTTGCATCATACTTTGACCATCTTATAAAAACAATTGTGACATCAGCAAATTCCAAATGAGTTATGGAAATGCTCTTCCTTCCTACAAAAAACCCTTGCAAGACTCTTACCATCACTCCATGAGACAACAACCAGTTTAAGATATCACTCCATCTATGTAAAATATATATATGTATATATCACTCCATAAAAAAGGAAAAAAAAAGGTGGATCCACTTGTCTACAACCACTCAAAACCTCCACCCTCCCTCTAGGTTTTCCATCAAGAAAAATAGAAAATTTTGTTCCTAAAACACATCCTCTCATCCAATCAACCACCTCAAACTGGAACTTTTCCTCCAAAACCACCTTTAGGAACTTCCCAATCAACCATATCATGACTAATCTCTAAATCAATTTAAAAATCAACCTCCATTTGAATAATCCTTTCCTCCACAACTCCATTTGCAATTTTTCCAGTCCATTGATATGAGGCAACAAGCGGAGCAGCACCAAATCTGCAATGCTATAATATGGGGGCGCAACAGCTTCTTATTCTTCCTCCTTAGCTTCTCAAGCTCCCGATAGAAAAAAAGTCCACCCTCGTGTCCCCACTTGTGCCCAATGCGTATAGTTCCGTGCATCTGCAGAACCATCCTTGCCAGAAGCCAAATTAGACATCCTATAATACGTTTCCCCTTGTCATTAGCTGGAATCCTGATATCAACATACCGCATTGGCGAATTAGTGCCACAAAAGGCTATTGTAGGAACGTTTCCAAGGCAGCTGCCTAGATGCGTCAATGACCAGTTCGTTGGCAATTAGAATCAGAATACACTATTTGTCGACCACCTATAAACCATGTTGAAAGCAAGTAGCAATAGAATTGATGGTCCTCTTTAGCCTTTCTACTAGAACCTTGGATATAATTTTATTATCCCATTCACGGAACTAATATAAAGTTTTTTTACACAAAGCATCTTTTCTTTCTTTTTAATCAAACAAATAAAGTGTTCGATGAGACCTGCATTTATCTGATTTTGAGGATACTAATTAAGGAATCAACCCATAACCATTCAGCACAGGGTATTTACCATTACTCTTCATGACCTGAAATACTTCGTTTTTTCTTTTAGGGTTTAGTGTTTAGGTCGCTCAATTTCATCTAAAGGTCTCTAGCTCCTCCTTTATCAACTTTAGGTTTCCCACATATGACTTGCTCCACACTTTCAGCTTCACCTCAAGTTTCTTAGGTTCTTAAGAGTTTAAACCTTCGCCAATCATATACGAAGTCTTCCTCCAAGCATTCTTGAACTTGTTTAACCAATCCAAAATGTTTCAACCACCCATTTTCACAACGAAACAGCATTAAACGCCACTTAATTTCCTGTTTCTAATAAACAGGGGTATGCTTAGAAGTAAGTAATCTTGGTTTCTTCATAGCTTCTGTTTCCCAAAAACCATCAAACCATTCAAATGAAACAAAGAATCTAAGTAAAGATTGACTGGGTATTTCTTGCATATTTAACCATGTGGAGCTTCCATTTGTTAAAGGAATTTCAATCAATTGTAGATCCTCAATCAAAATTCATTATATAGAATCCATGGATTAGAAGAAACTTTACTTTGTTAAAGTAATTTAAGCATGTGGAGCTTCCATTTGTTAAAGGAATTTCAATCAATTGAAGTTCATATGCCCTCTTAGGGGTAAAAATTTTGTAATTTAAAAAAATTGCAATTTTTGACTTCCAAATTGCCAAAAACACCTCTTTTGGCAAAGGATTAGAAGAAACAAAATGCTTTGGCAAGGAACTTACTGAAAACAATCCCAAAGGGTCAAGTTTCCAACTTTACCAAATCCAACTTGGCCAGCAAAGAACTAAAGTCTTCAAAGTTCAGCCTCTTTCAAATTTCTTCCCATCCCAATTTTCCAAGAATAGTAAGATGCATCCCGATAATAAAAAACAGAGCAGTTAAGTAGTAAAACACCCTCCAAAGTTGCGGAAAATGGACTTAAAGAAAGTAAGCTCTTAGCCAAATATCATGACAAAAAAGAGATACATTTACCATCTTTCCACTTTGACATATTGCAGCAAAAATCCCCATGGAATATGCATTACTATCTCCCCAAATTTTTGCTCTATATGTGCGAAGGACTCAGAAACGCAAAGCCATTTATTTATCACTTGCCCACTGGCAGAATCTTTTTGAATGATGATATCCTCTTTTGGTTGGGGTACACAATCATCCCTAGAGGCATACAAGGAATGCTCGTCATCAGCCTAACCGGGGATCCGTTCAAAAGAGAGAAGAAGCTCCTATGGGTCAAGTTCATTAGAACATTCTCGTGGTCTACTTGGATGGAGAGAAACAATCGCATTTTCAATGACAAAGGGAAGTCTATGGACAACATTATGGAACCTTTAACTTATTTGGCTCTCAATGGTGCAAAAATTCTACATACTTCCATGCCTATAATTTATCTTCTTTAATGGCCACTTGGAGGTGTTTCTTGTAGCCTCTTCCAGCTTAGGACGATCTTCCCTCTCATTTTGTATGATTTCATGATATATATATTAGATGCTAGTATATTTCCCTGTTTCCCATCAAAAAGAAAAAAGGGAAAGATTTTCCACAAACTTCCACTGATTGGAAATGTTGATTCAAGGACACCTCAAACAACCATCCAAAAGGTTCAAGCCTATATATTGGCCACCACATGACGCCAAAGAGAAGAAGTTCTATGAAAAAATCACCAACCCCATTTTGCCAGAAGAGCCAAGTTTCTCCATTTCAGCCCGTCCATACATAAACTGTCATCTTCTATATATTGAGAAGCTAAGTTCCATCTAACCAAATGCTTCAGTTTCCCAGCATCATCGCCTCCCCTTAAAAAATTCTTATGCTTCTCTCAATTTAAATACTAACTTTCGAAGGTATTAGAAATATATACATGAAGTAAATTGGGATATTAGAAAAAAACCACATTACACAAAGTCAATCCTACTCCTCTAGGAAGTTGAAATCTCTTCCATCTATCCAAACTTTTTCATAATCTTTTTAGATATTGGAAGCCAAATATTTGGGGATTCGGATTACCTCCTTGGGGCACACCCAAATAGGAGATTGGCAAATACTCCACCTTACAATGAAGCCTAGAAGCAACTTGAATCAAAAGAATACACATTAGTTCCACAAACAACTTATTTATCCAAATTGACCTTCAAACCCGATATCCATTCTAAAGCCTTGATATAGTCGAGTAATTTATCCATCGTTGCATCATCATATTTGCAAATAAAGAAGAGTATCGTCGAAAAATTGAAGATGTGAAACATGAATTGAATTACTTATGATGGTAAACCTTCAAAGAGGCCGTATGAATATATGTTCTCAATAAGGCTACTCAAAACCTCATTGATCATTAAGAAAAGAAGAGATGAGAGTAGTTCACCTTGTCTTAGTCCTCTTTGAGACTTGAATTATCTCTCGAGGCCAATCATTTATAGAAAATGAGAATTGTGTTCCCCTTACAAAGCCCATCATCCACTGAATCCATATTTTGCCAAATCCTTTTTGCTTTAACACTTTTTCTAAGAAACCCCATTACGCATCCCATCATCCACTAAATCCGTCTTTTGTCGAAGCCTTTTTGCTTTTAAAACTTCTTCTAAGAAATCTCAATCCACCCGTCCAATGCTTTCTCAATATCAAGCTTCAAAAACTAGCCACTCTACTTTTTAAATTTATATTCCTCCAAAATTTCATTGGCAACAAAGAATTGGATTAAACCAAGCAATAGGAAATTGAATAACTCATAATGGTTATTCTAACCATGTAATAACTAGCTCATTTAGTGATTTTATCTCTTTGCTTTTTACAATTTTCCCTTTTCTTTATAAGCTAAAAAATGTACATATATGTGTGGAAGTGGAAGTTGTCACTAACGTAATGCAGATGTGCCATTGTGGCAATTATCCCCCTCTAGGGTCCACTATGTTGTGCTAGAGAACATAAGAGGAGTCAAGAGATGAACTGCCTGCCACAACTTAGAGAAGTTTTGGCATTGGTGAATGCTCAAATTGTACAAATATTTATTGGTTCTTCAAACCTTCAAATTATAACGTGCAATACTTGAAAAATGAAACTTCAAATTCTTAAGTCCAAATCTAAACTTATTGTCAATCACCATAATCTGATAATCGTCAGTAAGGGTACTTTTTCCTTCTCTCAAGTAATGCCCTTGCTCAGGTAAAGGTTTTTTTTCCTTCCATCGAAGAGCATATCTGAAGGTATGCTATTATTTTATGTCCAAGAATCTCCTGAGTCACCTCTTGGCATCTAAACTACAATTCTTGATAGTTAAACTTAAGATATTTAATGTCTAAGGTACCAGGGAGTTTTAAACCCATGACAGCACAATACACTACCAGGTTGAAGCTTGGCTTGTGAACCAAAGAATATCTTTAAGCTATAGGGTCAACTAAAATTATATCTATCTAATAAATCAAGAAAGCATAATACAGAACCAGGTTGAAGCTCGGCTTGTAAACCATAGCATCTGCTTAAGTTATAGGTTCCTTAACTAAAATCATATCTATCCAATATATCAAGACAACACAATCTTGAAACTAGCTTAACTCTTAAACATGCAGACAAAAATCAGATTTATTCCTTACTAAGAAGTTGCTACTATTTCTGTTAGTTTTACTACAAAATGCATTCATGATACTTCATATCTCTAAAGGTTACGTTCATCAACAAATAAAAAACACATTTATTTAAATGCAATGCATGAAACAAGGGATGAGCTTTTGCTAGAGACCTGTACATTAGTCTCTCAATAAAATCTTCTTCTTTCATTCTTAGAAGAGATTGTCGAGTTTCTTCTCCTAACGCTGACCAGAAATCAACCAATGTATCACAAGAAAGCCTAGCAGTGTGCAAGGCACATGTTTCCCTTGTTCCATGTCCCCTGCCAAACCTGCCGTCCCTTGACTTATCCAACCTCGACCTCCCCCACCACATGCATCAGGATAAAGCAATTCACGTTCTCGCTCCCTAGCACGGGCACTATCAAAGACCTGCTTCAAGGCAAATCTTAGCCATTAAAAAAGATGATCTACTACAGAGTGCATAATGACTAAGAAAACCCCAAAAAAAAAAGTGCACTTACATTTTGGAGACCAAGGAAAGACTTTGAACACAAATAGCAATCCAGAAGTGTCAGCAAGCCATCACGGGTTGTGGTTAAACCACCCCAAGGATGGACAGATGGATCTTGAATTTCATCTTGAAATCCATTAACTGATAATGATCCATCACATGTATGATTTTTTGAAACCCCTAATCTGTTGCAGGAATGATTCACACATGTTTTTCCTTGTTGTAAAGACTTCCCATATATGACAATCTGCAAAAATCCTTCAAGCAGCAAACCATTACATCTAGAGCAGTACATATTCTTACGAGCCTGCTCAAACAGGGTTTGCTTGTCGATTCTCAGGAGTTTCTGCCTAGTGTGGGGCGGCAGCTCACTCCAGAACTACATTGAGAGCAAACACAATTTTATTAGCCAATGGTCAGTTCACCACGTAAGTTCCAAGTAATGCTGGAATTAGATCATACTTATCCCAATTAACGATTCAAGGTCATAACTAAACGATATGATTGCAATGAAGATTTGGAGTTCATAGAGAGCAGATACACGTAGAGGAAATATGGAAATTCAGCATAACGTTTTTGAGTAAAAAATAAAAAAGTCTACAGTGTCAAACTCACACATCTAAAATGCTAGACACTCCTCCGGTAAATTACATCGGCGGCAGTATTAAATCCAGACTTGTATGAAGTATAATTCCGGCAAAAAGCCAGAGCAGAAAAGTGATCTACTGTAGTGGCAATTATTCCCAGAAAAAATAATGAGAATGAGAACTCGAATTAAATCTTCCGGAAAGGAAAGAAACAAATACCTTCTGGAGCTGATTGTAGCTAACATCGTCGCGTTGCTGGGACCAAAATCCATTGGGCGAGAGCGAGTATATAGCCGATGACCCACCATTTAATTGGTCATTTTTCTGTGTTAACCCCGGCATCCTTTCAAGCTCTCGTAGTTACATTTCTCAATTCTTCCATTGCCTCATAACCCACCGAAATCAACCCAATCTGATCGGCAAACAAAAACCGAGCCGAACGAAATAGATAGATCTCAGAATTACAATCGCAATAGGTAATCAGAACAAAACAACAGATCGTCGGCGGATCGAAATAAGTCCGTCCAGAAGCAAATCTGATCAGGATTATATGGAATTGGATTGGATTCGATTGGAGTAGATTGGAGTAGCATAATATAGAGGGAATTGAAGGGGTAACAATCAGAAGATTCAGAAGGAGAGAAAACGGATGTAGGGGTTTCTGGTTGATGACGATGAGATTTGGCTGCTGCGTTTATATTGCTAGCTAAGAGAGAGAGAAGAATTGAGGCTGGGTAATGGTTAAAGGAGAGAGAAAGGAGAAACAAAACAACTGTTATATTATACAAATCACTAATTAACCGAATCATGAAATTTGTGTTAAATTATGGTGTCTGTTTAATTTGTAAATTTTTCGTTTTTTTATATATATTGGTAACATCTCTCAATTCTTGGGACGTAAGCTTACTCTAATGACGTAGGATCTTTACTTTGTGCTAATGAAAAGTTTACGGGTGTAGATTTGAACTTTCAATCTTTTAGTCGAGAATATTTGTTTTAATCAATTGAATTATGTATAAATTGGAGGTTGTGAATAGATTAAATATGAATGATCGAGCTAATGGGATGGTCGAGTGTAAAAGATGAGTTGTTTTTGGCTCAATGCTCCAATATTGTTTGCCACATGTTGTCATGTCATGCTGGGTAATTTGTCAACGTCGGGGCTCCGATCAATGTATCACGTTAACATTAAACTAACGAAGTCAAGGACAAAAACTTGTTAAAAATAAAATTGAAAGTTCTCCATATAAGCATAGTTTAGTGGTTAAGTTCTTTGTATTTAAGGATGAACACATCTTCACAATGATATGATATTGTCTATTTTTGACATGGCCCTCATAGATTTGCAACCAAAAGGCCTCGTACCATCTCACATTCCCAACAACCCTTCAGGCCAACTCCTTTTCTTGTATAACATCCAAGGATTCTACCGACATGGCTAAATCAAGGGCATGGCTCTGATACCACTTGTTGGGTCAATGGTAACCCTCACACATCTCCACAAAGGTCATATTTTCCACTTTGGGCTTAAGCCCTCATGGATTTGCTTTTGTTTTAAAAAAAATAAAAAATCATACCAATGGATCTCTTACTCATATACTCATGATTTTCTCATTATCTAGCCAATGTGCATCAGTTCAAACATTCACACCATATTCGTGCTATGATATTTTCCAAAAAAAAAAAAAAAAAAAGTTTAAGGATGTAGTTAAAATTTAAGTACAATTGTCAAAATTGGCATCAAAGTCAAAATTTAAGGACCAAATTTGTATTCGACCTTATAATTTTCATTTAACTTTATCTTTTATCTCTTAATTGAAATGTATAAAATATATTGTTTCTATTAACCAAGCATAATAGAAAACGCAACAAGCTATTTATATTTGAATTTCAAAATAAGTAATAGATATCGAATAAAAATCTCAATATTTCTTCATATATTTCAATCTAAACAATACCTAAAACTTAGATTCAAATTCATGTTTTTAATGATATTATTATGTTAAATTATGAAACTCAATTTGCCACATTCACGCTACGTTGGATTTTTAGCTCTCCTATCTATTAATAAGTCTTGTATGCTTCTTGACCTTAGAAATACAAGATAATACAAAACATCATATAAGCAAGACTAATGGTATAAGAAAATCCAAAACCATGCCCAAAAATTTCTCTAAAAGTGAGAGTATAATGAGGAGTAGGCAACCAATTGATCATATAACAAAGCTTGTGAAAGGATAAGTACTTGAAAGTAAGGTCATGGACTGTGAAACAATTTTTAGCATGCTAAGAATCATCAAGCAATAATTTAAAGGCAAGAAGGTCCATAGTTAAAGAGATGTCATAGGTAGGAAAAAGTAAAAAGCCATACAAAATGGTTGGCTATGACTTTGGGTGAGAATTCATAGACATGACCCATCACAAAGACTTTTTGAAAAAAAATGATTTCTTAGTCAACAGCACCTATGGAAACTAAAACTAGCATAAAGTTCAAGTATAATCCTCCTAAAACTAGCATAAAGTTCAAGTATAATCCTCAAGACAAACATAGGCCTTCCTTTCAAGGTAAAAGTAATTGAGTTCTCCCTTAAGGTAAGAAACTTTAACGACTTTAAACGATTGATCAAAGTTGAAGCAAAAGTCTCAGAGCCTTCGTACTCACAATCGAGGTGAATACTAGTGCAAGTGTTACACTATATTCATCCGTTGTAGTAGGTAGAATCCACATGGACTTAGTGTTAAATTTCAAGCTTATGCTGCAAGAGTACCAAATGTGCAAACAATAAAATGAAGATATTAGTGCTAAGAACCGTAAATCAATTAACATAGACCACTGCAGTAAATGACCCCAAGAAAAAATACAACCTACGAATGTTGGGGCAAGAAAAGCTCTAGCACAAAGAACAGAGTAAGGGAGTACATATATGGGTTAAGGCGGGGGAGATTTCCTACATTCACTCACTTTCAACCTATACTCTAGCATAACATTACTACTGCTGCTCAACTCGACATGGTTACCTTCCAAGAAACTAAAAATTAATATCTACAACTTTCATGGCTAAATACCCAAGCATAAAGAACGGGCAGACTTTGTCCCTAAGCATCCATAAATCTACTAGAAAAAAGTTATCTAACCACAAATAGAACCAAACACACTACCTATACACCATTCCGAGTCATGCAAGAGCAAACAAACTGATAAATGTGGCTAACAAAGATCAGTAAGATGAAAATATTATAACAACTCTATTAACAACAACAAAAATAGACTAGAAGCCCTCTGTTCACAAGCTATAGCAAAGGATCTCCCTCGAAAAAGGGTTTAGTTCATGGATAAGGGGAAGAATACAATGTAAAGTAAAGAAAAGAAACAACTAATTTCGTGAAAGAGTGCTTTTAAACCCGTCGAAGCCTCCAGCTCAATGAAGAAACTAGCAGCTCCAACTTCTTATCAACCGCTCTCCTCGAAATGGGTGCACAATATTTGGGTTTCAACTCCTTTTTTGCTTCAACACTAAATTTGGAGTAAATTCCTCTCTTGGATCTATTCCTTTATTGGGGATTGATAATGAGACAACCACATGTTGTTGCTTTTATAGCTTCCAAAAATTATGGCAAAACCTGATAAAACGTGTGTATTACGGACATCAGTAAAAATCCAGCATAAAACTTGTTACTGCATTGTCTAAGAATTATGCAGCAAGCGATGCTCCAACATTGGGGGGCTCTAGCATCTGAAAGCCCTAGTAATTACTTCTACTTCTCAGCTTTGCTTCAATACTTCCAGATTTTGTAAAATCAATTAAAAAAACAATAGAGATGAGTTCAGACTTCTCCAAAATTAACAAAGCATGGAGCTTTTATAGCTAGAATTCTCTCATTTAATCCTCATTTTCGTGAGCTTTTATAGTTGGAATTCTTTCATTTGCCCTCCATTTGGCCCAATATAATTCACAATAACTCTCTTTTAGAGATTTATCAATGTGCACATAGTAGAGTTTATTTGATAAAGGATTTTAAAGAGTTAACCAAACGGATCAATAGAAAAACTCATTTTACTAAGTTCTTAGGGTTGGTAATTTAAACACATCTTGGACCACCATACTAGTGATCTATTTACATTTTCTTTTATGGTCTTATAAGAAAACTATAAATGTATAGTGGTCAAACCATAATCATATTGTATATGATACATTTATTCATGGCTCCATACGAACAATCTAGATAAAAAACACAATTACAAAGTAAACCATATCAATAATATCACTAGGATAAAATCTTCAACCATCAATCTATGTAATGTAGACTATTTAGTAGGAGTGAAAAAAAGTCGCTTCGGTTTTCAGACATAGAGAAGAAAACCGAAAACGGTTCGATTAAGTAGAGACGATAAACCGAACCGAACCAAATCGAATCAACTTATTATTATTACTTTTTTTTAATATTAACAGCCACGCCTCTTCCATTCCATGTTAATTTCCAAACTGATCAAATAGCCAAACAACGGGTCGTTGAGAACCAACATATATGAGGTTTCTTATATATAAAAAAAATAATAATTAAAAAAACTCTAAAAGGAAAAAATAAAAATTTCTTCACCAAACTTAAAACCATCCAGATCTTTTCTCAAAATCCAAACAAGATCTTCCAAAAAATTTCCCTAAAACCTACAGATCTAAGATGTAGACCTTGAAAAGTGAAAACCACGAAAACAAAGAACAGATCCTGAAAAAGCCTCAAACCTTTTCTCAGAATTTTGTTGATGTAGAACTGCTCAAAATTGATGCATGATCTTCTTGCTGAATACCAAGCCCTTGCTTATCCCCAAAAAGAAATGGTTGAAATCATTCAATAACCCAGTTACTAAAAATCACATAATCAACCCATCTGGATTTTCAATAACCAACTTCTCATATTCATCCATTTGTTCCAAAAAAAAGAAACCCACGAATTTGAACTACTGAAATCACATAACCCATCTTGATTTTGAACACATCTCATAAATTGATCAGCAAATACAAAGAAAGAGAAGAAAAGAAAAAGATAGATAAACAAGGAAGAATAGAAAATCGCCGCCGCTTGTGGAGGGCGTCGCCGCCGCTGGTGGAGAGCATCGCCCCCGATGGTGGAAGGAACCCTGGGTATGCCGTTCGGTCGGTTGTGCTTGAGGGTTGCATTTGACATTTGGAATTGGATAGAAATTATTTTAAATTCCAAGATTTCAAACGATGATGGAAGTGATTTTGAATTC
The DNA here is from genome assembly GCF_013281855.1 of Momordica charantia. Classification (NCBI taxonomy): domain Eukaryota; kingdom Viridiplantae; phylum Streptophyta; class Magnoliopsida; order Cucurbitales; family Cucurbitaceae; genus Momordica; species Momordica charantia. The sequence continues at coordinate 1,745 of NW_028275191.1, read as the reverse complement.
TTACGTGTGGTTGGAAGCAAATTAATTTGAAATGATTTGGATGTATAAAATTTTACTATTATGCCCTGATATTGTATAAATAAATAATAATAATATAATATTTTAATATGAAATAGTAACGTTAACTCCCTCTAAAAATGAAATCTTTTAATCAAATTAACTTAATAAATTAAAACTTGTCAATGAAATGAAAAAAATCAAAAAAACTAGTAAATTTCTCTATTGAAATATATTATTTAAAAAACTTAATCGGTAATTATTTAAATCTAAACCAAAATAATTAATATGTTTATAATAACTAAACAAACTTAAACTACAATCCAACTTGTACTCATCTTTTTTCCTTTATTTTCTTTTTTTTTATGTTCCTGCTTTTTTTTTTCAAAATAATACTTCAACTAATAAAAATGCTAAAAAAACTAAAAATTAGTTAAATGTATCAAACTACCAATTTCTTTGCAAATTTATTTGGAAATGAATTTTTTTTTTACCCACACTAGTGTTATAAAAAATGAAATAACAAAAACAAAAACTGATCGAAAACATACTAAATAAAACACAAAACCAACTTATATTGTAATTGAAAAGTAATCAAAAAGATGTATGTAGAAGAGAGGCAAAAGAGAAAACGATATCCAGTGCCTAAAAAAATAAAGGTGGAGTGATTAAATTTTTTTAAAGAATGAAAGATCTATTTTTTCTCCAATAAAATAGGGTAAATTTGGAATTTGTTACTTTTAATTCCAAATCCGATGGAAAGTTTTTTTTAACAAAATGTGATTTCAAATTCTGTTATGATTTTAAATTCCTTATTTTCTTTGCTAACCAAACAGAAGAATGATTTTAAAATCATTGTGATTTGCAAATCCATACAAATGAGTGGTTCCAAACGCTGGATTAATGATTGAATGCTAATTAAGGATATATTTTTTTATTTATATTCAAATGTTTACAACAATATTACAATGCATTTGAGCATAAACCTGACTAAGGTTCGGATACCTTCTCTCCTAGCTACCCTATTATCAATTGCTTAATTTCGAAGCGTAGTAGAAATTGTCAACCGTCAAGTGTACGAGTCAAGATTTCATATAGAAGGTAAGTAATTGCTGATATTGTCATTTGGATTGGATTTCTAGTTCACTTGAAATACCACGAATATGAAAGCTTAATTTTATATATAGAGAATAAAAATCAAATGAGAGAGTATATCAAAGCAATCAAACATGTAATAGAGAAAATTGGAAAGAAAAGTTCTAAAGAATTGATTTTACTGACTGAATCTATGAACCACTTATTTAATTACTCAAGTCTAAACAATTAATTTTACAGGCCAAGAACTCTCAAATCTCAACTGCCATTCCTGACAGAAAAATTAATTCTTCTTACTGATTAAGAAACCAATAGTCGTATCTAGTTCCAATAACAAGTAAGGGCTTTAAAGAACAAGCCTTTTAACGCTTTCTAAAGGATTTTTTTAATCTCTCAATCTTAAACCCCTTTAGTTATCATCTCAATTGTTACTTTAAACCACCTCTCTTGAGCGTAGATTTTAAGTATAAGATCAGTAAAGCTATGACCAGTAGATTAAAAACATAAATAGAACATTCAAAACTCATTCAATCAAGAGAATCAAGCAATCAATTCATAAAGTTTGATGGTTACATTAATCCCTAAGATAATGAAATTATCTATGCAATATTCAAATAAAACAACAAAGTTTCACCCTAAATTTCATAACAAAA
>NW_028275190.1:0-54033 GCF_013281855.1 Momordica charantia | reverse complement strand
TTGAATTATGTCCGATGTGCAAGCATAAGGTAACTTACCTAACCTAAAAATGGAAAAAAGAAAACCTGAAAATTGTTATAAAAGTTTGGCCTATTAAAAAGTTGATAAACTAATAACTATCGTAAAATTGACTAATTTTTAGTCCAATATCATCACACTCTTCTAACATTTCGTGAATACAGTTTCTTTCAAATAATAATAATAATAATATATAAATTGTGAATACAAAGACCAACCGAAAATAAGTTAAAAGTACCTAGCGAATAAAATGGAAATAGACTAAATTTAAAATTTTAAAATCCAAAGATTACAGTATGAATATAGCCCTTAATCTATTTAAATTGGTAGATAGAAAGAAAGAAAGAATATACCCATCCATTCATTGCAAATTCCAAAAATAATAAAGAATAAAGTAGCAGAGCAGTCAGCAATTAGTCCTTCACACATTTACCAAATTGTCCCACGCAAAAACGAGAATTTACCAGAGCCATTTACCCAAAGATGGGCAAAGCGACGTCGGATTAGCGTAGATTTAGGAGCCGCCAACAGTGAGTGTGACTTAACTACGTGCAATCCCACGGTCTGAATCCGCGATTCGAGGAACATCGGACGGTTAAGGATGATTATTAACCACGCTGCCCTCCCCTTGGCTTATTAATTGGGTAAAGTTGTCAAACTTTCCCATGCTGATTCACCTAAGTTTTACTCCCCATCTTTTCACCAAGCATGACGTCGCCCCAGTACTTTCCTTTTTCACCTCACAGTAATTTCCTTTTTTCTATTCCATTTTCCCATGTTCTCCCCATCATTACTTATTCCATTTCTATTCTATTATTATTTTAAAAATGAATAATAATAAATGTGAGAAATGTACATGTGATAAAAATAATTCTCTTTTATTAGGGTTCATAATTTACAAGACCCTCCATTCTCCAATGTGCTTGTCTTGGGATTAGAATGAGCAATTCGTTCTGCATGTGTGACTATACTTTTAGTAATCTCACTTATTTGTTATTTTATAAAGGGAGTTGTGTATGATTAAAGTTTGAATAAGAGAATAAAGATGTGACAAGATGATCTTTTTAAGTCTTTAATGTTGGGTGACCAATATATGTGAGATCTTATTTCGAGTACAATACGGTGGGTGGGGATTCAAATTCATGACCTTTTGATTAGAAAGAGATGCTTTAAACCACTTGATCTATGCTTGGTTTTGCTTTATTTCGAATGTTGTTAATTGTAAATTATGTTAAAGCACTAAAGAAGTTAAAAATAGAGTGGTTTTGTCTTTCTAAAAAATTAAAATAAAAAATAAAAAATAGAGTGATTTGGTTGAACAACAGGAAATTTGGAGTGGTGAAGAAAGACTTAGTCCTTATGTTTTGTGGTTATTTTATTTTGGAATTTATTATTATTTTTTAATGTTCATGCTCAAACCATTGAAGCTTTTGATTTAATTCCTAAAATTTTTGCATAAAAGTATTTTAGTCTATTAGGATACTATTTTTAATTAATCATCTAACAAAGTTCTAAGTTAGTTTAGAAAATCAATACTGACCACCCTACTGGAATATAATATAACTTCAAGCATTTTATACGCATGAACATCTTTTTATCAAATAAATAGACAAAAATCATGTATATAAATTATTTAAAAAAAAAGTGTAGAACTAAAATGAATTTTTTCAAATACGAAATTCATTAATTAAAATAGAATATTTCAAATTTCAAAATATTAGGAAAAAAATCATGTTTTTATTTACCCCTAAACTTGGTTGATTGTATAAATTTTTACCATAAACTTCAAATTTCATCAAAATTGAAACATAAATTTATACCAGTGTTGCAATTTTTATCATCTATTCAATTCCCACTAATCCACCTACTTATTTTAATAATAAAAAAATGAACTCAAAAAATCACTAATTGAATGAAAATCAAGTATGACCAATATTATAACTCCGCTAAAAAATTCGACAAAAAAATCAGTTATAATAGGTTTTTTGTAGGAATACTGTTAATTTCATAACAATATTATGTTTTTATAATTCATTTGACACATATAAAAATAATTTTTTTTCAACACTTTTTCAACTGGAAACCTATGAAACGGTAAAAAAAAATGCAACGCATTTTAATTTAAAGTTAAAGATTGCAGAAAAGGTTTAATGTACAATTTGTTGACATTAAAAATTTAGAGTAAAATCAATCAACTTTTTTTTATACGACATGTTGGGGATGGAAATTCGAATACAAGACATTTTAATTGAAAATAAGTGTCTTATCTTAACTAGTTAAATATAATTATGCTCAAGTTGCAAATACACCTCATTAAGTTTGGTTAAAATTGATATTTTCCCATAAAATAAAATAAAACATCAAAATATAATATAAATATAATCCCAAACTTGTAAGGGCTGTGCTTATTAATTAAAATACCTATATTTTTAAAAATTTCTATCAATTTAAAATAATTTAATAGGTCTCAAAATTTTTAATTTATATTCAATATTAACTCCATTGATTTCAAATTTACTTGTCATGAGCTAAATTTGAATAAGTTATGAGTATTTAGAAGCGCAACTAAAAACTTTTGGGAAGCACATGATACAGAAATGGATATAATTTTCAAAAGTTTGGACACCAAATTTAATTTATCCAAATTAATTAATCTTCTGAGGGAGGAAAAGGCAAAGGTTCATAAAATTAGGGGTTGGAAAAAGCAGAAGGGGTAGGGAGTAGGGGATAAATGATGAGTGGTGTGACAAAACAAAAAGGCTGTAAAAACTGAAAACAGCGTTCCGTCAAAACAAAAGACGCCAATTTCGAGCACTCGCATCTCAAGCAAAAGATTTGTGTTTTACACAAACAGATGACGACGTCACCTGAGACACCCGCCAGCTCCCTCAACAGTACCCAAAACCTAATTTCAAACTTCATCTATATCACCTTCGTTCGTATAATCCTCGAACCGACGGAGATAATTGTCTATGATCATTCTCTTTCCTAATCAATATGAGACTTTGTTTGTACTATTTTTACAACTCAACACTCGAAAACTGAAACTAATAGATGTCTATATTTATAGAGTTTCATCTTAAATCAATTAGAAATGAAAGAGTAGTCCACTTATATATAAACCATCTTAAGATCGTGACTCTTTTGAATCATCGATCTTGGTCGAATTCGATTTTTTGACCGAATGTTCGTTTAGTATTTTGAGACTTCGATACTATATTAATATTCAAGATGTTTCATTTAAAAAATAATTGACAAAAAGAGAATTAACTCAATTATTTATGAACTTTTATTAGGTTTCCTATCTTTTTCCACGTGGATTGATTCGTAGAATAAGGCAGGACCTTTTCCCTGTACTATTGTTGAATTCTTCCATTGATGGAATTATTGATGAAAATTTGGATGTGTGGACACAAAATTAATGGGGGGTTACACGAGAAATAATGGATTTGGATGTGTGGTGCAAGTGGAAATGGGAGGGAGGGGGAATCTTGTTGTTCAATTTGGAGTCTTTCGAAATGGTATTTGAAAAGTAAATTTCTTTCTATTTGTTCTCTAACGAAAAGGTTAACAATTCTCTGAGTAGACAAAGCTATCGTGTAATGTCTACTTCACCCATTAAAAGTTATGGTACGAAGGTTGTTTGTTTTTGTTTTCTGTTTTTTTTGGGTAATAGCAAATTGTATATTTTTTATTTTTTTATTATTTTTTCATTTTTTTGAGGGGGGAGAAATGGATCACATTCTTGGATAAAATTGACAAAAAAAGGAAAAATTTTAAAGAAAAAAGGACCAGCTGAAATCCATCAAATCTAATCTTCAAACTTTGGAAAAAGGACTGACATTTTTGGAAATTGTTGATATTTTGTCTAACTTACCACTCTGGGATCTTTTAAAAGCAGTCAGTTTTGGACATTGACTATACAATCCCTTTCACTTTCAACCAATCTCTCTTCTCCTCAAAATATCATATTACAATCATTTAATTATGTGTTATAATGGAGCCTTTAAATCTTATATCTTAATCTCAACTTTTAAAATTTATTTAAGCTTTACACAAGTTTTAAGATTTCTAAATTATAAAAAGTTTTAGGATTGGTTTAGCTATGAAAGAATCAATCTGCCACAATTTTTACCTTTATTTATGCAATATTAAATTTGTACATTAAGATTTTAATGTTGTTAAGTTAGAAGATTTGGGAAGTTTGAAACAATCAAACTTTACCAATTAAGTTCTAAGTAATACAAAATTTGAATTGGTGCACTTATTATATTGTTTAAATGATTTTGGGAGGATAATTTTGACAGCATGGGTCCAAAAAGAGAAAAGGGAAACTAATGGGATAAAAAATATAACAGTGTGGTACGATGCTCTGTTGTTGCAAGGATGGCATAGACAACATGGGGCCAAAATTTTTTTTAATGTGTCTCAATTAGTACGACGTTGAGAGGTCTTTTTATTTATTTATTTTTTTTTTAAAGGAGAGAGAGGGTCATTTTTGAATCATGGGTTTTGATCAATGAAATTTAAATCCCCTTTTAAATTCAATAAATTAATTAAAGACTAATTGAAACTTTGAAAATCTTAGATATATGCTGTCACCCACCTATCTTTCTCTTTTAATAATAAAAAAAATGTTGTTTTATTCTTTGTACCAAGTATATGCTTGGGCTTATCCAACTATATATATATTAAAGTTAAAATATGTATGATTTTATATGAAAATAATTAAACAGGTCAAAATGAGTAGTTTAAACACTAAACTTCTTGGAGTCTTTTACAATTGTCAAAATGCAAATTAGAAATTTGATTTAAAAAAATTAATTCTACTCAAATTTCTTTTTTCAAAATTACTCATTTTGCCATCACGTCTAGTACCATTTTAAATCACTAATCAACCCAAAAATTGGACACACTCCTAGTACCATTTTAAATCACCCATCAATCCAAAAATTGGAGTTGATAAGTTGGGTAAATTAATCATCTGTATAATATTTTAACATCAAATACGAAATTCTGACCGTTCAAGAAGGTAATTTCATAAAACCACACAATAAATAAATACAACGTAGATTTTTTATGGGAAGGAGGCCAATATCATAGTAAAGAAAAACAACCCACGTCGTAAGAAAGCATACTAAAAAAATGTATGATAAAATTAAATTCCTTCTCTTCTAGTATCAAATCAGAATAATATGAATCTAAAGAGTTAAAACAAGACTCAAAAATCAGAGAAACCTAGAAGACAAGCACAACAAATCTCAAGGCACAACTAAACATGACCTACCATTGTCTTCAAGAAGACCCAATTTCAAATCTAAAAGGAAGAAAAAAGAGTCAATGGAAAAAAACACATCATCCTAATTCAAAGATAATTTAAACAAAAAAAAAAAAGAAGAGGAAATATAAATAGAAAGGTTGTGAAGTTTCGAAGTGAATTAGATTCTCTCAGTACGGGAAAACAAAAGGATGATAGGAGGAATCGTTTTGAGGTAGAGGAAAATTTCAGGCACGCCCTCCTCACGTGCGTCATCACAAATTTCAAACCCCCAAAATTAATAATTAATAATACGACACAAATCCAACCCAAAAAAAAAAAAGCTGACACAAAATATCTGCTGTCCTCTTCCCTGGGCTCACACTCTGAGTCAGTCACAGTTCAATGTTTACCGGATACAGCCGGTGGCGTCGCTCTCCCTCACCCCAACCCCTACCCTACGCCTCCGCTCCCCAGCCCGGCCCAGACCACACGACGCAGTCACCAGAAACACCAGAAAAAACAAAAGATGTAATTTTTATTTTATATTTTTGTTGTGAAAGTCCGTGTGTAAGTTTAACAACTGAGTCCTGAGTCTGAGAGAGAGAATCCCATGCCTCCAATCCCCAATCACTTCCTTCTCCTGCCATAGAAAAAATAAAAAATAAAAAAATTATACAATTAAAATATTCCTCCTACTCCTCACTCCTCTCTAATAATAATAACTAACAATCCCATCCCAATTCCAATTCCATCTCCAATTTCTCTGATCTATCTTGATTCAAAATTTCTGTTTTCTTTTCTTTTTGTTTTTGTTGGCTATGGCGGAGGGTTTTGAGGTCTACCATGTCCCACAGCAAAGCAGGAGAGAGAAGCTCAGAGTGGGAGGGCCACTGCTCATCCTCATGCTCATAATAACACCAATAATTTCCACATCGCCGCCACTGCCACTGGAAATTTTTACTTCCTTTATATCATCATGATCCCTCTTCTTTCTCCGATTTGCTTCCCCAAGATTTCCACAACAACAGCAACCCACTTCTTCCTCCTTTTCCGTCCTCTTACCCGGCCGGCGGCGCTCCTTCCCGACCACCACCAGCCCTTGTCCCTCGAGCTCAACCTCCAGCAGCAGCGCTACGGCGCCGCGGTGCCTCCGATTTTCTCTCCTACTCCCATTCATGATTCTTCTATTCCTCTTGCTGGTACGCCTCCATTTTGAAGGCCTCTAGATTCTTGAGGCCCGCCCAGCAGCTTCTCGAGGACCTCTTCGACTACGCCGCCGGGGCTAACGTTAACGCTAAGTTGCCGCCGGATTCCGCCATCCTCGTCGACCCTCTTCTCGAAACCCTCGGCGGAGATGTTGCCGCCGCACCGCCGCCGATCATGATCCCATCAGCTGTGATGATGCCACGGAAGGCCGGAGGAAGAAATCGCGCCTTATTTCCATGCTCGACGAGGTAACATTAATTACCCCACAACATTTTTTTCTTTTAATTTCTCTTTCGTTAGCTAATTCAAGTTTTAGTTTTTCGATGTGGGGTTTTTTTAAAAAAAAAAGAAAATTTGTTTCTTTGTTATGATGGTGGATCTTTCATCCGGATTAATTGTTCTTCTGCAACCCCCCACAAAAGAAACTCTTGATTATGTTCATTATCAGTTTCTTTATTTATTTATTTTTGTTAATCATTTCCATGACAAACAGAAGATTTTACTTATTACAAAGAACTTTCACCGATTGACGTGACGGATTTTGATTGGACTAACAAATTAGATTAAATAATCCCAACAATTCTGTCAAAGCGTCAATGTGTGTTCAATTACATTTTTTAAAATAAAAGAATTGTAAATGGGATCCATGATTGACTGATCTTAACTAGTCAAAAGTTTTAGTTTTTTATAATCACAGTATAGTTTTTGATGTTGGCCATTGGTTAAACCGACATGAAGTATGTTATATATTCTCATGGCTTTGTGCTTTGTTTGGCTATTAATTTAATGGGGGATTTTTTTATTATTATTATTATAATAATAATCTCTCCTTATTTTATGTGCATTAGATTCTTTGTACTGAGGGAGCTGAGAAATGGGTGGTCTTTGGTGACAAACAAAATCTGTCTTTCTTGAAAAAGTTAACAAAAGGGAATATATGCACAAACATCCATTGTTTCTTGTTTAAGGTGTCTGATCCACCACCCAATAGGGTTGAATAATTCTTAAAACAAGTTTTAAGTGTTAATTCTATTTGTTGCTTAAAGTGGTTGAAAAGGGTACCAATTTGAAAGCGATTATCAATGTTTTTGTGATGATAGTTCTACGGAGAGAGATATAAGAAAAGCCCTACAATTGATCATAAGTTATACAAAATATATATCTGCATGCCTTTGGTAAATGACTCGTTCGCGGTTGTTTTTGTTTAAATTTTTATGGGAAATTTTAAATTCAGCAGAATTTTGTTTTTCCTTATTGGGATTTGTGCAAATTGGAAATTGGTGTCTTTCTTGTTATTACCCTTTTGGATCGATAAGGCCATGCTTGGTTTAGAGAAGCTATATAGGAGTAGATCAAACAGAAGTTTAAGAATTATATATGGAAAACTAGTTAAGTTCTTTCTCTCTGCTTTGTTTTGATTTCCCTTTTTGGAATGGATGGAACTTGTAAGAAGGTCATATTAAAGAAATTTGTTGGCCATTTGTTTGCATTCTGGATGAAATGTTGTCCATTTGAAAAGAATTAAAATTAGCAATAATGGATTAATTTGAGTAGATGATTTTTTTTTTCTTTTTTTTAAGTGGAAGTATTCCTTTGAAGAAGTAAGTTATGATAAGTTATTGGTGATTTCTAACTTTGATGATGAACATGAATTTCAATATAAAAACATTATTTTTCACTCTTTTCTAAGTACTGAAATTTTAGTCGATAGAAGTATCAGTCAAAGCTAATACTTGCAAGTCGCAGATGTCATTTTTAAAATAAAATTCGGCTAAAAATTTAAATAGACAGAAATTTGGATCAAACAAGTCTTATAACTCCAAAAAATTTTACAACATCAATATTTCCATCTACATAGTTCCAAAATTGACTCATCCTAGGGATTTGAAACTCCATAAAAAAGAGCCCTAGATTCTAAAGCCTAGCAAGCTTATTATTATTTTTTTTTAATTTCTTCCTCAGGTTTACAGAAGATATAAGCAATACTACCAGCAGATGCAAGCCGTGGTTACAACATTTGAATACGTTGCAGGGCTTGGGAACGCAGCTCCCTACGTGAACTTAGCCGTAAAATCCATGTTCAAGCACTTCAGGTTCTTAAAGAACGCCATTGCCGACCAGCTCCAGTTCAACAAGCAGCAGCAGCAGCCGTACAGCCCATATTGCCAAAGATCCATTCACAACAATGCCGCATTCCTCGACCACCAACCCGTGTGGCGGCCGCAGCGGGCCTCCCCGAGAGCGCTGTCACCGTCCTCCGGGCGTGGCTCTTCGAACACTTCCTCCATCCGTAAGAACACTCAAACCCAACTCAACTCTTAAACTCGAAACAACATACAACATACAACGTGTGTTAATTAAGAATATGAATAAAATTATCAGATTTATTATAATCTACTAGCTTAAATTTTTGGAGTTGAGCGACAATCTAATACAATGATTGATTAATTGTTCAGTTGTTTCTGTGTAACAGTTATCCTACGGACACCGACAAGCTCATGCTAGCCAATCAGACAGGTTTGTCGCGGAGTCAGGTGTGTTTGAAGTAGGGTATTAAATTTCTACTGCCATATCCATATTTAATATATTTTTCATATGTTCGTGGGAGGTTTTTGATATCAACTTAAGAAAAAACTGTTGAAGGAGGCAACTAATTACCATAACTGTTGAATGCATATTATAAAATTTGCATGTGCTCTTGGTTGACAACGGGATACAAATTTGAAATGTAAAACTCAACCACATCGTTGCAATGAACTCGCATAATTTATCCAATCTAGGAGAGAAATCGACCCCAAACATTATGATGATATATATAAAAAATATGATAACAAAATATCACATGTGGACCTAAATGCTAAGAGTGTGATTAGGAATGATGGTAGAATAAGTGATTTTGAAACAAATAATTTGACTTCCGATATATATTATTTTGACAAGCTAACATAGAGGTAAAAATCAAAATGATTATTTTTTAGAGTTGTGAACTAAAATTAGACATTTCGAAAGACTTTCAATTAAACTAGTTATTTCTTTAAAATTAATTTAAAATTTAATTTGTGGGTTGATTAAATTATGATTGAAGTTTTTTGTCCAGGTATCGAACTGGTTTATCAATGCAAGAGTGAGGCTTTGGAAGCCAATGGTGGAAGAAATCCACATGCTTGAAACAAGGCAAGCTCAGAAATCTCAGCAGAGAGAACCCAATGGCAATGCCTTAAACAACGATACCACAAACGAATCCTTGAAACAAGACCACAACAACAATAATGCTAATGCATCTTCTTCAAACCACGACGACGACCACCACCCAGTACTGGACTTGTCCAACCCAAATATCTTTCCATCCCACCACCCCCACGCGGCTGCCGGAGCTGCCACCCTTGGTGGTGGCGGCGGCACCGTTTCCTTAACTCTCGGCCTCCACCAGAATCATGGCCACAGCGGCATCGCCCTCTCGGAGCCGTTCCCGATCAATACAGCTCAGCATTTTAACCTTGGGTTAGAGGCCAACGGTGAAGGGTTTGTAAACGAGTGGTTTTGAATTTATGTTGGCTGAAGATGTTCGTTTTGGATCATTGGACAGCTAGCTGTTAATTCCCAGACAGTATACTGACAAATTTTGAGCTACATGTAAGAATTTTATAATCCAGCTGATATTGGATTGGAGGGTTAGCCAAATTTGTTGTCCCTGACCTGTAATATTATTGTTGAATTACTCTTTCTGACAAGGCTGCGCCTACAAGCAATATATATATAGCATAAAGTATTCAATATGTAAACTTTCTGAAGTTGCAAACTTTGTACCTTGGGGGAAAAAATTTACACAAGAAATTAGTGTTATTGGCATTCAAGGAGTGATAGATAATCAGTTTGATGATGAGTGTGATCACTGCTGGGTTTGTTCTTTGTCTTGTTCGCTCAAGAGACATCTCCTATCTTCGAACTCGGGCTCGAGGAGAAGATGACGGTTGTTTAAGCCTTGCCTTATGTTCACTATGATAGTCTATAGCTGTAGTCTAAAGTTAAATATGTTAGATAGACTTCTGAATTTGTGATCATTTGGTTGCGTATTTTGTGATGTTGAATTTGAAAGCTTTTATATAGCGAAGTAAAGAGGGTTTGGAGATTGGTGCCTTGTGTTTTCTTTTGTTGCTGTAAAGCTTTGTTCAGGGGTATGTTATCAATATATAATGTCAACGTGGTTGAGTGATTGTAGGAGAATGAATTCAAATGGTAGGGTGAGCACCTAATTAAGATTTAATGTCTTATATTTTCTTTTTCTTTTTAGATAAATAATCAAATTTTCGATATTAAATTCTTCTTATTTTATAATTTTTTATTCGAATTTTGTAAAGTTTAAAAGCTTCAACGATTTGGAGATTAAGTATCTAATAATTAATATATAATATTATAATCTTTGTCACTAATTGAAGTTATTATGTAGTGATTTCATAATATGAAAACTTGTAGATGACAATTATGAATTTTGAGATTGTTATCCTATTAAATTTTAAGTGAAGTTCCTTTAAACGAAAAGTCTAGATCCATCATTACTTTGACCTTGAAAAAATGAGCAGATAACATTTACCATTAAATTATGCTCATGTGGACATATATTTGATAGCTAGCGAGAGAGTTAACTACAATCTAATGACCACCTTTGGTCAAGATTTAAACTCCCACCCATATTTATTTGAACTAAAAGAAATATCAGACATAATTCAAATATATAATGGCTACAGTAGCTACAAAAATTTGTTTTCAAATATGTATAGCACTTAATGATTATTAATTGGGACAAAAATTTAATAAATTATCGAGTTATTAAAAAAATCTGACATTTAATATTTTATTTTGTTGTTAACTAATTATTGTAAAGAAAATCTTTAAAGAACATTAGGTTTTATTGTAAGTAAATTTACGTGTCCTTGTCGCATTAGGTAAAGCATTTGACTTTATACACGTAATATTTCTGAATAACATCAATAAGGAGAAAATGTAGATTTGACTAAATTTTAAAACCTATCTTTTAATTAATTGTTCTAAAGCTTGGAAATGACAGTTTTGGCCTGCCCTTTTTTATTTTAAAAAGAAGGCACATGTAACATGTGGTTCTTCTAAACTATTGAGGAGAATTAAATTGTTCATTCAATCTCGTCAAAGTGTGCATAAGTCAACGGTAATTGTCATATATTTCTAAATTATTATAAAATCATTTTGAAACAGACCCTAATGATAATTAATTTTGTGAAAGTAGTTTTCGTATACTTATTTTAACGTTTGGTTACACACTTTTTAAAGTGGTTTTTATATAATTAAAAATGATTTTGAATGGTTAATATTTAAAGTTTAAAGAGAGAATTTGACAGAAAAATTTAGAGAGAGAAAATTTAGAGTGTGAGAGATAAAAATTTGAGATGGAAAAATAAATTTTGAAAAAAATGTGAACTACAAATTTAGAGAGACTACAAACATTTTAAAGAAAAAATTAGAGACAAATAAAGTTAGAGTGAAAAATAAGGTGCATAGAAAACAATAACCATTTTAAAAAACTAATTTTCTATTAATTTTTTTGTCAAAAAATCACTTTAGGAATCACACTCCAAGTGATTAATCCGGAATCACTTATCAAAAATCACAATCTTTGATAAATATTTTATTTTAAAATGGAAGTGATTATGATTAAAAGTGATTATAGCCATGTCAGAATTACCCTAAACATATCTTAAGTAAATGCATGAAAAATGCATAGGTAAAATGTTATCCTTTAAATTTTCCAACAAAAGAAATTTAGAAAAAGATATTACCCTGATAATGTCGATCTTGATCAACCCCAATGCCTCTGCTAATACCCTGAGCCTCCCCCTTGAAACTACCATGAAAACCATCTGAAAATTGACTGAAACGGCTCCAATTTCAACCTAGAAAACCCTAAACTCCGAAACTGTACCATGGTGCTACGGACCCTAAAGAGTCCGGGAGCACAGAATAGGACGGCGCCGCGGTGCTGCCTCCTTGGCCCTTGTGGCCTGCAGCACTCCGCTTTCTCTTGTTTTCATCCCGCTTTGATCCCGACTCATCTCTTGCTCGTTCCGACGTCGTTTTGGCTCCACCAATCCCAACAAGAAATGAGAATCAATTTTTTTTCATTACTTTGATAATGTTTACCAAATTGTATGAATGAAATCAAACAGTGGAACCTGTAATTTTAACGTTGGTTAATTTTGATTTATTTACTTTCAAAATGTTCATTTTAGTCAATATATTTTCAACTTTAGTCCCTACGTCTTCATACTCCTACTTTAAAAAAGAAATTCTTGTCGCATTAAGAATAAGTTTTCTTATGAACTTTTGAACTTGAATTTAGCTTATTTGATGATTAAGCTCAACAACCTAAAAATACAACCGAGTAATTAACCAAATTATGAGCACATAAACAATAACAAATATTTGAAAACTATTTTTTAGTTGGAAAAAAAAAGAAAAAGGAAAAGAAACTTCTTTTAAAATGTAAAATATTAATTAAAATAAAATGATTATAAAAAAATCCTAATTAGTCAACTTACTTTAAAATTTAATAAATTATAAATCAAAACCTTCCATGTCCAAAGCAATCAATTAATTCAATAAGTCCCATTGCACCCTTTCAATTAACGAAAAAACAAAGTAACAAAAAGAACCGAATTGCAAAGAAATAAGCATTTATAAAAGAAGAGGCATGATTCATGTAGGAAAATAAAAAGATATTAAAAAATCATTGTCAAATAAATATTTGGTTTATTTAAGATACAACTAATAATGAGGTGGAATTCAATTTGGGACTCATTCAAATGGGAAATCAATTCTCATCCAAACTTCCAAAGTTTCCCTGGGAAATTTAAATATCACTCCACATTCATATCCATATTTTGGAAAGAAGAGTTGACTCCATATTTCTAAGTCAAAATTACTTTTTTACTGAGAGAATATATATATATATATTTTTAAATTTATTAAATTTGTTTTGAATTTGAATTAATAATCAACTTTTAAATTTTTTTAAAATATAATTAACTTTTAATTAATCTATTATGATTCAAATTCCATTTGAGTTCTAAAGATATGTTTGGTAACGTTATTTTTTCTAGTTTCTCTTTTTAATAAATAGTACTAATCATTAGTTTTTGTTTATGTCATTTCCAATTAAAAAGTACATAAAAATATGTATGGTAACTATTTTTCGTTTCTCATTTTCTACCATTCTAAATAAAAAGTAATTTTATATAAAAATTAATTTTTAAAATTAACTAATTAGAAATTTTATCTTATATTTATTTTGTATTTTATATGTCAAAAATGATAAAATAATGTTTTTATTTATATTTTGAACAAAATAAAAGAATAAGAACAATAAATAAAAAACAAGAAAAAGTTTATTGTTTACAATTTTTTTATACAACCTTAAAAACGTTTCTTAAAAGTATAAAAAGACGAGATAGTAGAATAGTTATGAATTGATGAAAAAAAAAGAAGAAGCTTTTAAAAAGAAGAACCAAAAGAAAAGCCATTCATGTAGGGTTTTTTCCCCTTTAAAAATAAAAAAGATATTAAAAAATAATTGTCAAAGAAATATTTGGTTTATTTAAGATACAACCAAGAGTGAGGTGAAATTTGATACTCATTCAAATGGGAATTCAATTCTCATCCAAACTTTCAAAGTTTTCCTAACAAATTCAAATAATACTCCATATTCATATCTATATTTTTGAAAGAAGACTTGACAAAATATTTCTAAGTCAAAATTACCTTTTTACTGAGAAAATAGATATTTTTTAAATTTATTAAATTTGTTTGAATTTGAATTAATAATCAACTTTTTAGTTCTTTAAGGAAATAATTAATATATTAGGATCCAAATCTCGTTAGGCCTTAAAGACAAGTTTGATAATGTTTTTTTTTCCTAGTTTCTCATCTTTTTGTTCATTTTCTCTTTTTTAATGGATAGAAATAGAACTGGTAATTATTATTTTTTATTTATGTCATTTTAATTAAAAAAAGAAATAAAAATAGGTATTGTAACTATTTTTTGTTTCCCATTCCCTACCAATTTAAATAAAAATTAAATTTTAAAATTAAATAATCAAAATTTTTTATCTTATATTTACTTTAAATATTTATTATGCATTTTATATGTCAAAAATGATAAAACAATATTTTTATTTATATTTTGAACAAAATAAAAAATAGGAACAATAAATAAGAAATAAGAAACTTTTGTTTACACAATTTTAAAAACATTTCTTAAAAATAAAAAGATGAGATACATTTGATTGGGTGATGTGAAAACATAAATTTGAAAACTATGAAAATAACTATATTTTTTATTAAATCAGTTGTTTTCAAATTTATGTTTTCAGAAATATAGTTATTTTCATAGTTTTCAAATTTATGTTTGATAGTAAATTTAGAAATTGAATTTCAATTTGAAAATTTATTCAACAGGTTTAGTACTATATTTGAAAACTAAATTATCATTGCCAACTAAATATTTGGTTAAATATAAAATAATATTTATTGATTTATTAATATATATGTCATAAAATTAGTAGAATTATTATGTCACAATATTATATATATATATATATATATTTTTTTTTTTTTTTAAGTTTTAACAAGTTTCAAATTCAGGATTTAAAAACATTTAAAAAAGTTATTTTCAAAATTTACACCATTTGAATCGCACAAAACAAATATGCAAAAAAAAAAAGGAAAATTCACTTATTCTAGTTTTGCCTTTACATTTTTCAAAAAATACTTAAAATAAAAAACAATAAATAAGCCATAAATATTTACTCTTCACCCACATAGGGTCCTAATATTTTAATCGATAATTCCGTCAATTATTTGTACTGTATTTAATTTAAAATATCTATTTTCGAGCTTAATGTTAAGGCGAATATCTTGTTATTTTAAAAATTTAAAAAATGTAGTGCTACCATGTTATTTTTTTTGTAAAAATATTAAATTAGTAGCATATTCAAATGATATTTTATTTCATTATATTATTGGGTTAGAGGCGTGGGGACACAGTCGGCAGAAAATTTTCACGTGTGTCGTATTTTGTAAAACCACCAATAAAACCCGTCAGGTCAAATTTCGTAGTCCACAACTCTGTTCCTCTTTAGGGCTTATTCGTTTTCTTCTTCTCTAGGGTTTTTCTCTGTTCAACGCCAAACTTTTCTCCCAAATTCTTGATTTCCTTGTCTTTAAAGACGGATGTGAGATCAAGATCACCCATTCTTCTGCCATCTTCGAGGACGGCTTGAGACGGGAAATGAATATGGAGGCTCGAGTTAGTGTGGTGGTCGAAGGAGGCCAGAAGGCTCTTAATTCTGCTCCCGGCGCCGTCGTCGACGGCGGCGCCAGGAAATACTTACAGCAACATACCCAGAACAAGCCGTCTTTGAACCAGCAGTCGCAGATTGGCACGGTGCAGCAGCTTCTTGCTGGTGGTATCGCCGGTGCCTTTAGCAAGACATGTACGGCGCCTCTTGCTCGCCTCACTATCCTCTTTCAGGTTTGCTCATTTCTTTATCGGTTTTCGTAGTTATTTTCAAGAAGATTTCTTTATGTACTCCTTGTTTATGGGTTGACCAGGGTTTTTTCTAATTTTGTATGTTGCGTCCGATTTCTTTAATTAAGGGTTGTTGGTGAGGAAAAATTTGGTATTAAATTGTTCTTAGGACTTGGCTTTACTTGACACGAGAAACTAGCCATTGTGTGGATACTGGGATTAACTTGATACACCAGTCTTCTTGTACTTCTATTTTATCTCTTGCTCTGTCCTGAATCAATCTAGTTTGTTGACGTTCTTGCATGATCTAACTTCACCAGGTGCAAGGTATGCACTCTGATGTTGCAGCATTGAAGAAAGCCAGCATATGGCATGAAGCTTCGCGAATTATCAATGAAGAGGGATTCCGAGCATTTTGGAAGGGCAATTTGGTCACAATTGCTCATCGCCTACCCTATTCTTCAGTCAATTTCTATGCTTATGAACGATACAAGAAGGTGAGCCATGGGTTCTATTAATTTTTTTTTCGCTTTGTGCTAATTGGTGTCGGAGCATTTCAATATTTTTATAATCGTCACTTGTCTTTTCCCTCCTCTTTGCAGTTTCTGCAGTCAATTGTTAGGGAAAGATATCAGGGTAATACCAGCGCAGATCTTTTTGTGCATTTTGTTGGTGGTGGTTTGGCTGGAATAACAGCTGCCTCTGTTACGTACCCACTGGACCTTGTTAGGACCAGACTTGCTGCACAGGTTAATTTCTGTTATTGTTGATGTCGCCGGTAGTGCATTGTTGCAATTATGATTATTCTTTACAAAGATTTTTTATTATTGGATATTCATGATTCACATTTTTTCTCCTCCATCTCATTGTTTTCTCTGTGTGTGTGTTTTATTGAAATTAGCTAGTTGTAGCATCCAATCCTTGTGTTATCTTTATTTTGTTTCTTTGTAATAACCCTTTTCTGTATTTGAACTTTACAGAGAGATACCATTTATTACAGAGGCATCGGGCATGCATTCCATACAATTTGCAGAGAAGAAGGTTTCTTTGGCTTGTATAAAGGACTTGGAGCTACCTTGTTGGTATGCAATTTTCTAGTTATACATGTATACCTACATATATTTGCTTTGTTCATTTGACTTAAACGACAACTTTAAACTATGTGGTGCAGGGTGTTGGACCAAGTATAGCCATCAGCTTTTCAGTTTACGAGAGCTTGAGATCATTCTGGCAATCTCGAAGGTAAAGACTTTGTGCTTAGGTTATGTTTGGTCATACTATATTTAGAAGTCATGTACATTTTGGTTCTATACTTTTATGTTTTGGCATAATTATCATTTGATTTGACACCAGGCCTCATGACTCCACTATAATGGTCAGTCTTGCTTGTGGTAGTCTTTCCGGCATAGCATCATCAACAGGTAAGTGTGGTTTCTTAAATTTTTTCTTATACCTACTCACTTGACTTGATATAGAATTTTGAGATAATTTTGCATTGAATCAATCTGAAAAAATGTTCTTGCTGCAATAGTACAGTCTATACAATGCACACTTTTAACTGATATGCGTAATACAGTAGCTATTTTAGTTTACCTGCATTACTAGTGAACTAGTTTGTCTTTATGCCTGCTTTAATTTAATCTCATGATTATTTTAGCAACATTCCCTTTGGATCTCGTGAGAAGAAGGATGCAATTGGAAGGTGCTGGTGGTCGGGCCCGTGTTTATAACACTGGTTTACATGGAACATTTAAACACATTGTGAAGACAGAAGGTCTTAAAGGTTTGTACCGAGGGATTCTGCCAGAGTACTACAAGGTTGTACCAAGTGTAGGAATCGTCTTCATGACATACGAGACTCTGAAAACATTTCTATCACGAATGCCCCCCAGTTCATAGTTGCTTTCAAATGCCCAATTCTTCGATTTGAGTGCTTATTTGAGTCACTGTATTATTTCCAGCTTGTAGTATTCAACGAAGAACAAACTGAGATCCATAGAAATAGGTTACTGGTCAATAGGATAATACTTTAGAGTGGTCAATTTTTATTATTTTTTTGAGGAATTTTGTTGCAGTAAATTTTTGCTTTTTACTGCCAGGAGACGATTAATATTTTTATCTTGTACAGGAAGAGTTAACCCAAAGAGTTGCCAGTTCTGATACCATTAAAGGTTGACATTGTATTCATTATCTCAAAGAGCTACATTGCCTTTATTATACTGATTATCATTCTTCGTTAAGAGTTGTCTTGTGTCTGCTTATTCATGCGTTTAAATTGTTCACTGAATGATGCTCAAAAGAAAAAAAAGAGGTTCACTGATCTCCTGGCTCTGCTAAATTCTATCGTTTGAGAACATAAACTTGTTAGTATCATACGATCATTTGTATATAATGATTTAACTATGATTTGCTGAGGAACTTTTTTGGTGTATCGGAAGTGGTTCAATTTCTCTCATTCTCTTTAATATGCTGTCTGAATATCATCATCTATGTCCGAATATCATCATCTATGTCCAGAATCTAATCAGTATTTGAATCCAACACTTGATCGCCATGTTTTCATGCCTCCGTTGTGACTCGAACATGTCGATCTAGTTAGCGAATTATTTGCAAGAGTTAAGGCTTTTAACAAATCAGCACATGTTTTTTCAGTACACTTCCAGAGGCAAAAAAAGAAAATATTTGGAAGTCACTTATCTCATAATTGGTTAATACAAATGGTACCAACCAAATTCTTGTATATTTTTTAGTTGTATAGCCTTATACCTCTATAATTAACCAAATTCTTGTATATTTTTTAGTTGTACAGCCTTATACCTCTATAATTTTGGAATCGCATAACATTGTATAATAAGTTTTCTTTTCTTTTTCTATTTTCAGTATAACAAGTGGGGTGGAGCATTCACATGATATTTTGGTTAAAGATATATGCCAATTAATTAAACTGATATTCGTTGTTGATTTATGTGTTCTTGCATCTCGGAGATTAGAAGTAGGAAAAAAATTGAAGGTTTAGATGAGACATTTTTAAACTTTAGGTATATTAGACACAAAAATTAAAAATTTCAGAACTATTAGACAATACATTTAAAAGTACAGTCTAACTTAATTATAAAATAATTTGTTAATACAACTGTAAGAATACGTAAGAATGTTTACCGTTTTATCAAAAAAAAAAAAAAAAAAAGTCTTACACATAATTTTGTTTAGAAATTTTTGGAAACTATTTTCAGAAAACAAATTGAAAATTACAAAAAAAGAAAAAAAAAAGAAAGAAAAAAATCCAACTATTTTCGTTAATCGACTTCTTTAGCTATCGGAAAGGAAAGTTGGCTTGGAGAAAAAGGAAACCTATTCTGTAAATGATCCCTTAAAGCACCTTCGATTCTTGCTTTCTCTGCTTCAAACCATTTCGGCGAAACGAGTGACGACGCATACCTTTTCTTTCTTATTTTCTCCGTCAGGTATGTATTTCTCATCGCTAATTCCACTGACTGTTTTACGATGGACTATCTACTGAAAAATCTATGGATTCTTTTCGATTCTGAGCCGTCTTTACACTTTAGGGCCACAAATTTTGATTTCTGGAAATGAAAATTCACATTCATCCCTTTCCATCATGCCCAATCCAAACGCGCTATAGTCCTACTGAATCAGTGAAAAGTTTTAGATTGTTGGTAATGGTGCATTTGGTCTGGGTCTATCCTTTTTTATCCTCTAATTTGGTCATCCATCATTTTCTCGCCCTGTATGCTTATATATATATATATATATTTTTTTTTTTTCGAACAAAAAAACTGTACGCTTACTCTGGGTAAGTTTATTCCGAGGTAGAATTAGGGGAAGAAACTACTGATCGTCATTTGTTCAGCTAAATCTTTTGTAAAAAGTAACTGAACAGATGTAGAAGATAGGCCGGGGGGAGAGAAAAAGAGAGTGTTGGCAGCATTGCATCTCATTGGGGATGGGGGAAGGGAACCAAAAGTAAGATACAAATCTTGGGAAATATGTTTTTGATGAACAAACCACCCCAACAGTATAGGGCTTGTCACAATTGTACCAATGAATTTTCAATTTGAGCAATTATACCTTTTAAGTTGCTTTGGCGAAGAAATTGGCCCCTTTTGTTTCAACTGTAATTTGTTTAAAGGTTCCACTTGTGAGCATACACGTGGGCTGATTCGTCTCCTTCCAAAAAATGTTAGGTGTCACCCTTTGCAAAGAACATGGGAAGTTAAAATGAGGAGGCTGAAATGTCGGTGTAGGGAGGTGGAAATGAAATAGAGATAGGGAGAGAGAAAATGCGGTATAGATATAGAAACAGAGAGAAGAGAGATGGATAGGGAGAGGTAAAGGTAGAGAGCGGTAGGGACATATAGAAATAAAAGAGACACTATGTTAGTTAGATTTATGAAGATAAAAGAGAAAATGCATTAAGAGAAGTGAAGGGGAGATGGAGAGAGAAACTGTGGTAGAAGATTGAAGTATATACACACACACATATATATTAATATATTGACTGGGATAGAGATTGAGAGATAAAAAGAGAAATTGTCTCTCTAATAATTTCTCGCTCTCTGGAAGTTACTCTCTTTTAACCTTTAATTCTGAGTCTATGTCTAGCATTTTTTTTGTTCTTTCTGATTCCCTTACTCGCTAACACAGTTTCTTTTTTATCTCTCTATCTCTGTCTATGAATCTCTCTTTCTTGGCCTCTCCATCTCTATCTATTTCAATCTCTCTACCACAGTTTTTCTCCATAAGAGATTTTGGCCTCCCTACACCCACATTTTGGCCTCCTCATCTAGTGCTCCCTCTTCGTGTAATCATATAAAAAGTGCGAGATCCTATCATTTTAGGAAGATGGAGACTCATTGGTACATTTGTCTTCTCACATGAGATAGTTTTAAACAGACACACTAGCAGTAATAATGGAAGGGGGCCAAATTATTCACTTATGCAACTTTTGAGGTGTAATTGCTCAAACAAAAAATCTGAGGGTGCAAATGTAACTTGTCTTATAGATCAGGAGTGGTTTTTGAAAATTTTCCTAATTTTTTGAGAATACTCATATAGTGTCAACTTATTTGTCCCATGCCATGTTTGCCTCCCATCTTCTTATCCATGCCACTCAGATTGGGACCATCATCCCTTGCCAGATTATCTATCCTTAATTCTCTGTTCCTCTTCCACCTCTGCACAAACAGGATAACAAATAATGTCTCGAAGGTATGATAGCCGAACAACGATCTTCTCTCCAGAAGGCCGTCTTTACCAAGTTGAATATGCAATGGAGGCAATTGGAAATGCCGGTTCTGCAATTGGGATATTATCTAAAGATGGGGTTGTCTTGGTAGGTGAAAAGAAGGTTACATCCAAACTCCTGCAGACCTCAACTTCCACTGAGAAGATGTACAAAATTGATGATCATGTTGCATGTGCTGTGGCTGGAATTATGTCCGACGCCAACATATTGATCAACACCGCAAGGGTTCAAGCCCAACGCTACACTTATGCTTACCAAGAGCCAATGCCTGTTGAGCAACTGGTTCAATCTCTCTGTGATACGAAGCAAGGCTACACGCAATTTGGTGGTCTACGCCCCTTTGGTGTTTCTTTTCTTTTTGCAGGATGGGATAAGAATTATGG
This sequence comes from Momordica charantia, assembly GCF_013281855.1. Taxonomy (NCBI): domain Eukaryota; kingdom Viridiplantae; phylum Streptophyta; class Magnoliopsida; order Cucurbitales; family Cucurbitaceae; genus Momordica; species Momordica charantia. The sequence goes on along the minus strand of NW_028275190.1, from coordinate 32,344 downwards.
CTTCCAACTTTACATGAGTGACCCGAGTGGAAACTATGGTGGTTGGAAGGCTGCTGCAATTGGTGCCAACAACCAGGCAGCACAGTCAATGCTTAAACAGGATTACAAGGATGATATCACTAGGGAAGAGGCCATCCAGCTAGCACTTAAGGTGCTTAGCAAAACCATGGACAGCACAAGTCTTACTTCTGACAAGCTTGAATTAGCTGAGGTTTTCCTCTCACCTGCTGGAAATGTCAAGTATCAAGTTTGCTCACCAGAGTCCCTAAGCAAGTTGTTGGTGAAGTCTGGTTTGACTCAACCAGCTGCTGAGGCTTCCTAGACACTTTATTTTGGACGTAACACCTCCTTTTCGATGTTGCACTTGTGCTTGGCCTGGCATGTCTCATGGTCCTTCATATTACTTGAACTGAACAGCGGTGGTATGTTATGTTTTTGGATTGACAGATTATCTTTATCATTTTAAAAGTTTTCTCCTGTCTTTTGTGTAACCGTGTTAGGAACACTGGTCATTGTCTCTACAATGCACAATTATCGAGTTATTTTATTGTGTTATCTCTGCCCTGTTGCTTGATGAGCACTGTAGGGAGAAGCTTCCTTTGTGATAAACGAATATGAGAGGAAGAAGCTGCCCCTCCTAGGCATGGAGAAAGAGACAGAAGAAAGGAAAATACTTGTGTAAATGGCAATACTTTTCCATTTACGTCTGTTGGAATAAGGAAGTTATCCAAAACTTGCTTTAATTAGAGATATTCTGGAAACTTGTCATGATCATGAAGCATTTTTCTTGAATTGGATACTATTTTAGCAGCGGAACTGAAGAGGATCTGATCCTTTGAAGTGACCTGTACCTGGCTCTCCGTGGCATCAAATTCGATCAACTCGTATGGTTTAAGTTAGGATAATTTGCAACCCGAGTAAATATCTCTAGTTCTACAGCGTCTTTAATGTTTATAAATCATCCGATCACAATATTTAGAAGCTATTATGTTTTGGTAAGGCCGAGTTCTTGTTTATGCATGGTTGGTGATATTGACGATGGGACAAAGGCTGTGTTTTGGCATCTGAGCAATGATGGCAACCAGAGTCACAGACAACACACAGCAAGCAAGCAATCAGATAAAGAGGAGGCAAATTTGGTGCCTTTCTTTTTCAATGAGCATAAGAATAGAATAATGAAAGAGCCTTTTGTACTGTGTAATCAAAAGCTGATGGTGACCATCTATATCTATCCTTACGATATAATTGCGTCACCAATTCCTTCGCTTTGATTTAATCATTTTGGGATTTCCAGGTGGAAAAAGTATAAGAATCCCATATCATTAGACACCTTAATTTAAGCCCCTTTTTGGGTTCTCCAAATAAATTAATAAGCTTCTATATCACTCCTTTTGCTTTTTCTAGAACAGCGAATCACTCATATATACGTCTTTAATTAAATATCTTTAATTAAATAGAGATGTAACGATAACCTCGTCAGTCTTGTCTAATTATAGTAAAATATTTTTACCTTATTCAAATATCTCAACTATTTGAAACGGTTGATTTCATCACTTTTACCGAAACTTGCTCGACTCGAACCAATATGATTGAAAAATTTACAATTTTTACCTTTTCAAAATTGGCAAAGCTAAGAAAGGAAAAGGAACAAAACATTAGGGGGATTCTTCTTGGAGACAACTAGGGAAAAAGAAGATGAAAAAGCAGTCAAGGGAAGAACAATGATTGTGTAAGAAAATTAAGAATGGCCCACATGATCATTCAATTGGGTAGCAAAGAACAAAAAACAATCATCATTCTGTTTCAAAGCAGCACCTTATCAATGGGTTTCCCACTCAATACATTGCAATATTAAACTAGAAAGATTCTTGGGGATCAATGGCCTCAAAAACCCTTATAAATTCTCATCATAATGCATAGAAGGCCTTCATACTTTTCTCTCCTCTATTTCAATCACTTGCTTTCCATTTGTCATCATTCTTTGCTTTCTCTGGAGTTCTATAATGTTTGAGTTAGGATCGGGTAATCTGCATCCTGAGGTTTAGGGAGTTCATTAATCAGTTTGAGTGATTTTGTTTTGGTCATATATTGATCGCATGCTTACATCTTCCCTAGTCCTTGGGATGCAGATTATCTCTTCCTGATTGACAATTCAGGAGTTGGTTTGATCAATTTGTCTTTTGTTGTCTCCTTCAATTCCTTAATTTATGCAACTTTTCTCAAGGTACTTCTATGATCTTTGTCATTATTTAATAACTTTTGAAGGGCAGGAAAGTTTAATTATGGATAAGTTCTTTATACTAACCTATGTTTCGGAGGTAAGTTAATCAGCCCCATAACCACCTCTCAATCTTATCATGATTAAGGTTGTTTTTGTTGGTATGGAATGGATAAATTTATTATGAAACATTGAAATATTATTTCCTCAATGAGATCATGACTATATGCTAGTTTACGTTGGTCTGGTTTTGCTGATCAATTTTGTTAATTTCCATTGGTTTGGTGGGTTTTCAGTTAAGTCATTGGCGTTTAGTTTTTCCAAAAGTTGATTTCTATGTTGGTTTTTCATTTTTCTTAACTTCTTATAATAAAATGTTTCAATAGGTCGATTTAGTTGGTTGTGTTTTTCTATGTTTGGCAGCTTTGGCTATGGTATCATGGTATCAATACATAACAAAATGATATAATTAACATAATTACAGAGATTATCATTTCTTTTAGTTTAACGTCACAGGATCAAAGCCAAGATGAACTAAGTTCAATGGTGATTGACACTTGTCTCTAATCAATAAGTTATGAGTTCGAATCTTCCTATTCCACTTATTATACTAAAAAACAGTATAAGAGCAAAAACATTACCACTTTCATATTCAACTTTTACGGTGTAATTCTTTTAGCAGCTATCTTTGTATATTTTTATCTCAAGCTAGAATTTTAGTCACTCTCGTGACTTTACTAGAACTTTGCCCTTAGATACATTTTGATTAGGGTAAGACTCAAAATTATTTAAATCAAATATGAAGTATACAATTGTTAATTGAAATTGAAATAATGAAATATATATGGTATGGACATTTCTAAAACAAATTTTCTAAAATTATATTACACGCTTCGCATTGAATTTAAGCCTTTTCATCACTTCTTAGATAAGCGGATTACCACTGGAAGGAGGAAATTACCTCTTCAAATCTTCATATCATGTCGAGGTGGAGCAGCTTGATTATTTCTGTTTGGGGAAGAGAATACCCTGGACACGTGGAGGACCCCTATTGGTGCTCCAAGATGACTCATGAGTCATGCCCAGCTCGGACGGCCGAGATCACCACCACTAGGGTTGACAGATGCTAAGTATGAGGGCCGAGGTGAACCTGGCCGAGGTCCGACCTACCGGGAAGCTCGGTGGGGGCCGATGTGAGCTACTGTCAGCGGCGTGATTATCGGGTATAACCGACGGTCCCGAGATTACCGGGTGTAACCGACGGTCCCGAGATTACCGGGTGTAACCGTCGCGAGATTAGCGGGACTACCACCCATAAGTAGAGGACTTCACTGCACGATCAGGTACGATGATTTCTGACCTCGAACTAAACTGTGAATCCGACCTATACTGACTTGATCGTCGGAGTGCTCACCTTTTTGTGCAGGTCCGCCCAAGTATTCAGATCGGTCTGGAGGCCGAGTTCGAGCTGCAATCTGAAATACATTGTGGTGCATATCCTTGCATAAACAATTTCAATATAAGTATATATGCTTTAACAGATTGATTAGGCTCAGATTGACATCACACATGCCACTCAATTAACATACTACTCTCTCAAAATCATATAATCCATAACATGTAATCTTCCTCATATTCTTCTATGAATTATTTTAATTTTTATTTATAATCAACCTTGTGATTGACAAGTTCATGATTACATACTCTGTCGGAACCTGATGAATATTAATATGGTATCAGAGTCCAAAAGCTCAAACGCCACAATCACTTATTCACGTTGAGACTTGAATATGTGTCCTTCATATTAATGAAGACCCTCTTCTTTACCAATATATCGAGCTACTTCACCTAATTAACCATGGTTAGATAGTTGCTTTAGCACACATCACTCTATAGTATCAGTTGAACCCCTTAAACAACTTAATTTTTTTACAAGCTATCAAACGATTGATATTTAAATTATTTTGACATGTATAATAACCCAGTATTATCATTAAACTTTAATGTAGAGTTTGGATTAGATTTTCTTTTTCATATATAAATCTAATGTGCAGATCAAAATGTCTTTTTTTAGTGTCATTATTTAGAGCAAAAGTTGATCTTTATCTTTGGTGGAAAGTATATCCCCAATTGGACTAAATTATTTTTTTAGTCTTTTAAAGGAAATTGGAGACCAAATCATTCCAGAAAGTAACTGACGTTCCTGTAAACCAACATTAGTGTTGGCTTTGATCCACATTTGAATATATACTTTATTCTTCTATATCTTCTAATTACAACTTGGATTCCTTTTTCTTATAATAATAATGTTATAAACAAAGATATGGTGTTGGTTATTGATTTTTTTAATTATTAATTTTCTTGAATCATATGCAATGTTTTAATGTCGAATATTATAATCTAGGTACATTATTGAAGAGATCAAACTAATGTGGCAGTTTTTTGTATTAATCATTCAAATGAGATGAAATAAAAAAGTAATTGAAAATTAGATAGGTTATGGGAAATATCGTCATATTGAAATTTATGCCCAACATTACGTACAAAAGTCAATTAAATTTAATTGCTTGAATGGATTTAATTCACAATGACATGAATTAGATAGGCCTAACTTGAATAGATAATGATATGAAATTGTTTGCCTTAGGCATCGTCTTTACGACTTTGCTTTTAGTTTCATCCCAAAAGCTTTATACTAATGGAGATAATTGTCGATTATACTCTTCCCTAACCAATGTGAAACTTTTTTGTTTGCATTCCTCTTACTAACCCAACAATATTATCAATAAAAAAAATCGTAAGTTCAAATTCCTACCTCACATGTCGTTGCGAAAAAAAATTCTAAAATAGATAAAGATGACCCATGATGAAAGTCACAAGTTACTAATAGACTACCTTTTATTATTTCTCTAGTTTCTTTTTAAATTTAAAAAATGCACAATTGGGAAACATTCAAAGCTCTTATTCTTCTTTTGGCGTACCTACATTTATTTGGTAACATTTGAATGCTTTGCTGGTAATAACAGCCGTGACTATGTTATTTAAAATTTTGTTTAATTTTGAGCTCCAAACTTAAGATAAATATTTTTTTTAATTCAACGACATTTCAAGTGGGGATCTGAACCTTCAATATTTTAATTAAAGATTTTTGGTTTAGTCAGTTGAACTTAAATGGTTTATTTATTATATATTATATACATTCGGTGTTTATTCGAAAAATAATAAGTTAATATTTACAGAAGTTGATTCATCAGTGCTTCCCAAGGCTTAGTCGTTGCAACATAAAACAGCAAAAATAGACTACTCATGAAACCATATTTGCCTACCACAACTCACAAGACAAAAAGTATAAGGATAGCTTATAGACTGTTTTGGTCTTTAAATTTATATCTCTACATTCATAAGGTTATATTTTAAAGTTATAAATTAAAAAGAAAACAGGTTGGTCTACGAGGAATCTAGTCAGTTTTAATTGATTTGATTGTTAAGATACTGGTACACATCATCAATTAACAAATCATATACAGCAAGTTCCATTGGACAGTTCGAAATTAAAATTACAGTACAATCTAGAAATGAATATCTGCACAAGAAAGAGTTTATTGGGATAAGTGACTAAAATTCCATTGGACTTGGGAGGAACAGATCCACAAAGGTTGCAAAATTAAATGACTGCATTAAAGATCCTCATCAACCCCATAAATAAATTTTATCCATCAACATGAATCAAGAAAAAATAAAAAAATAAAGAGATAAAATCAGAAAAATAAAGATTTCTTTTTTTCCTGATAAAAATGAAAAATCTTTCCACAATCCAAACAAGAAAACGCAGAGTTTTCACGAACCCCTTTTTTCTATCCTAAAATTACCCAAAACCAAAGAGAGAATTTTTTTTTTTCGAAAATGTACAGGAAATTTGTAAATAAAGCTATCCATTTGGAAATTTAATTACCCATTTCGAGATCTGAGCAAGAAAATACTGAGTTCTTGACCTGGGCACTCGTCCGGGTTTATAAGATGAAACGATTCCGAGTCAGAACTCCCCACCACGTGCTCATAATTAGCTCTCATATACATCACCTCCTCCGAACCCGACCCGAATCCGGATGGAATAACGCCCGCCCCGACCGTCGTCGATTGCATAGTCTTGAGCATGAATCGGACCCGATCCCCGGCCTTTTTCCTCGCCGCGAACCCGAGTTTCCGGCCGTTGCAGGACATTCCCCAGACGGGTATCGAACGGAGCGGGCACAACCCGAGCTCGACCCGGCTGCACTCCAGGGCGATTCGGACGAGTCCGAATCGCATTTCGTTGACGAGTTGGTGCGTCAGAATCGGGAACTCGAGTAGAAGAAACGGCTTGGTCCGGAGGCGGTCGTGTTGGACGCAGAACCACACGTGCCCGCGCCGGTTGCCGAAGATTGTTCCGATGACCATGGATTTCGACGGGCGCGGTGCGGCCATGACGGCGGCGGCGGCGAACTTCGGCGTGGCGCTGTCGGGAGTGGTGGCCGGAGATCCTTGGGGGGAATCTTGGTCTTGGGTTGGATCGCATTTGGTGGCGGCGGTGGTTTCGATGTCGTCGCGAAGGGAGGTGCTTAGTCTTTTCTTGGGGGCGGCGGAGGTGGCGGTGGCGGTTGCGCCGGCGGCGGGGGGAAAGAAACAAGGAAGAAGGAACCGACGTAGGGCGTCGATTTTGGCCATAATTTTTCTCCTTTTTTTTTCCCTTTTGGCAGAAGAGAGAGGATCTGGGAGTTTTATATAAGGCTCTGATCGGAAATAACTTTTTTTTTTTTGGGAAAAAAGGAGTACAGTGTAGAAAATATATATATATATATATATCTGACGCGGGAACTGAAATAGCCGTTGGGATTAAATTTTACTTGCTAGATAGCAACACTTGTTAACTCCTGAATGGTCCACGTCGCCATTGCCAGTGTGCTAGATTTGTTAGGTTTAAATCTGATTTTTTTTTAGTATGGTTTGAATCTGATTATACTATTGGTATATTCGATTTTCATATGTGTTATATTATATGTCAAAAAAAAAAAGATATGTGTTATATTATATTTTGATACTAATTCAACTTTGAATACTGTTTGTTATTTTTGTTTTCAAATTTATTGGAGGGGGTGGATTACATTTATTTCTTAAAACTGTTTTTAGATTTACAAATTTTCAATTTGAAATTTTAAAATGCATAAATATATTTGAAAATATAAAAGTTTTGATAAATATAATATTTTATATTATAAACTTATTTAGGAGATGAAATAAACATAAAATTTAGAGGTCAAAATGGAATTTAAATTGGACTTTTATTTTTTATCTTTTAAATTTGCTGATTTTGTGATATATATATATATATATATATATATATATATATATATATTCTTTTTTAAGATTAGAAAACAGGTAAGTTGAGAGATTCGAATTCACGATCTCTTGGTCAAAAGATAATTATCCGACTTCTAAAATTTTTTTCACTGATCATAAATGTTTTTATTTAATAAATTCACAGTTGTCAACATTATGTTATCATGGTTATTCATTAATCATTAAAACATTTATTTTATCCAATGACAGATCCTCTACTTTTCCACTCCCTTAAATCCTGTTTTAAAATTGAAAGTAGAACAGTAATTAAAATTATTTTCGTAAAAAATTCATGATGCAATCCATGAGTTTGTTGCTTCCATAAAGTTATATGTTTTTTTTATATGAAAAATAATAATGATTAAAAAGTTATTTTATAATTGAAAAAATCAACATCCACTTATAATAATATATATAATCAATAAAATGATGAATCCTACGTGTCATTTATAGTAAGAGAAAAAGAAAAACGCAAAATATAAACAAGTTTTTTTGTTCCTTAATTATAATTGACCACTCATCAAATGATGTAATTTGCCTAAGTTGTTAACACTATATATATATGGCTCGAACCGAGGACGGAAGAGATATAGAGAGGCAATACATCCACTACACCACTCACGAATCTTTTGAGTTAAAGCTACTAAATAATATATAATATAAAACATTATACTTTTTTTTTCAGAAATAAACCGATCGGGTGGTCGTTTCTTGAAGAGACGACTAACGTTCAAATTTTAAAAAAAAATTTACGTGGCGCCACGTCTAAATGGTCGTCTCAGAGACGACCAACGTTTTTTAAAACTACAATATTTTTAAAATAAGTTTCAAAATTTACAAAATTTTTAATATTTTTAATTAAACAACTATATTTTTAAAACAAGTTTCATTTATAACAATATTAAAAAAAAAATCCCAATTTTAGTCTAAACCCATTTTTATCCCACTTAAAAATCACCGTCCATGGATATTTAAAAATCGATTAAAAGCGATATTAAATTTTTTTAAAATCAAAATTTTAATTTGTCAAATAAGATTAATGAGAAGGGAGGTGATTTTGGTACGATGTGAAATCACTTACGCATGAAAAGTGATGAGAGGGTTGTTCGTTCTACCACTGACGCACGCTGTTAACATCGCACGCTGCTGTTATCGAACATGGTCGTTGCTGCAAGCCGTTGACGCCACTACTGTATGTCGTGCCGCCATCGCTAGATCTGTGGAACGCCGTCGCCGCTGAAGGGTTTAGCATCCTAGAAGGGTTGTTTGGTGATCCTCCTTTCGATTTGGGTTTGGGTTCGGTGTAGAATGGCGTATCAATCGGTTGTCATTCTCTTAACTCTTATAATTTCGAATCTCTCTCGGACAGTACCGATTATTGTTCAAGATTGGAAGCTCCTTTTGTTCTTACAAAATTAGAGTTGAAATACCATTGAACAGAAATCTTGGCTCTAGGATTATTGTCATTCTGATTATGATTTGTGTTGATTTTGTTGTATGTCTATTGTCTATATCAATCTCTCTCGCAGATGTGTTAATCTTACAAGTGGATATAGGTATTTTATAGATTGAACTAGTGTAAATTTTGTGTCTTTATTCTTTATTTTGATATTGTTCATTGCTGAAATTTATTAGGTAAATTTTCCTTTCTTAATCACCTCTAAAATTGGCTTAAAGATTCTGTTTAACCCCTATTTTAAAAGCTAAACGATTCTGTAAATTTATTAAAATTCAAAACACGCAATATAATGAAAGTAGAAAGGGAATGAGGGAAAAGCCTTCCCTTTCACCCATGTGACAATTCAACAATAAAACTAGAGTCCTGCTAAAGGTTTTTTTTGTCCATCCAAATGCAAAATATAATTTACATCACACAGTATATATATTAATTTATTAGTCTGAATAGTGAGGTCACCAAAATATATGAAGAATAATCGAAGACACAATTTAAGTCATATAAAAGTCGCTCTTCCTAATTCTAAAATACATTTCCAAAACTATGCTTATTCTTCCCAATCTGAATCAACTGTAAAAGAACAATACATCCAACACACTAGGAAAAAACTGCACACACCGAACAAACAACACAACAACAACAACAAAAATCCCTGAATAAAGACTAATCAAAACAATTGACAAGAATCAACTACTGTGTCACAACAAATTTGCAATAACGATTATAAATATTCTATCATCTACGACCCGTTTCCTCATCTTCTAACTGCCTCTCGTGTGTCTGATCATGATCATCAACATTACTTTTGGGTAAGAAACCCGCGGCAAAGAAACGAAAATAGAAGAAATTCAAGGTCCCAATCACAGCAACCACGTAGAAGAAGTATTCAAGCCGGTTGTGATTAAGATCATTACCACCGATCCATGCAGTTTTTTTCCCGTCAATTGTAGTGCTTATTTTGCTGATGATTCCCACAAGAACCGAGCTGAGATAGCTGGCCAACGACAAGCTCAAGAAAAATATAGCTCCGGCCACCGTCCTCAGGCTCTCCGGCAAGTGTGTCGTGAGAAGCTCCATCACAGCAATGGCAGCAAAGGCTTCCGTCAGGCCCGACAAGGCGAATTCCGGTATGAGCGCCGTAACATGCAGCCGCGCAACAAATGAGCCATTGCCAACCGCCAAGTCGCGGCGGAGCTTCTCGGTAATGCCGGACACGACCATGCAAACAACTGACATGACGATCCCGATCTCGATCCTCCGCTGCATTGAGATTCTCTTGTTCTGTCCGGTCTTCCGTTTCATCATTGCCACATACTTCTCGTAGACAAAAATCCAGATGGAGAGCGCAATCATGGGCGTGAGGTTCATCCATGCCGGCGGGATTTCGAAATGCCGCCCTAGAAATCTGTCCATTTGAATGGCTTGCAAAACCCCAAACGACCCCATTTGCTGCATTGCGATGAAACACGAAATTCCGGCCACCCAAACGGGGACGATCCCTATAACGCATTTGAGCTGCTCCACTTGTTGGACGCTGCACAATCTCCAGTGGCTGACGGAATTCCCGTGCTCGTCCAATTCGGCGACGGGATCAACGACGGTGGCTGCCTTATCAAACACTAAGAACCTGTTCGTGTGAGGAAGCTTGGTGGAATCCGGAATTGTGGGAGGTGGGTCGTGTAAGTTATTTTGGTTATTGGGTTTGGAGAGTTTGGACTTGCGACACGTGGCGATGATTACTTTCGCCATATCAGCAAAGACGCTCCCTTGTGGGGTCTTTCGGATGTAAGTGCCGCGACCGAGGAGGAAGATCAAAATAGAGAGGACGAAGCAGGCAGTGGGAATGGCGAAGCCGGTGACCCAGCTGATGTTGGTTTGGATGTAGACGACCACGGTTAGGGCCACGATGAGCGCGATGGAGAAGAGGAAGTACCACCAGTTTAAGAAGCTTTCGAGCTTGGCTCGGCCCTTGTAGGTCGTGGTGTCGAACTGGTCGGCACCGAAAGAGATGTTGCAGGGTCTTATTCCGCCGGCTCCGATCACTAGTAATCCAAGGCCGAGGTAGAGGAAGGCGAGTTGCCAAGGCTGCGGCTGTGGGCACTTAGCTTGGCTGTGGCTGCAGCTGGGAGGCCTTAGCTCAGGAAGACCAGCGCCTAGGGTCAACACTCCCATGCCCTATTATTAACATATTGGAATATTCAAAACCACGTGGAAAAAGTTCATTATTATCGGAACATTATACTCCTTTTTATTTATATAATAAACAAAAACAAATTGATCCCACGTCATTTTTAATACGATGATAATGTCACAAGCAATGAATGAAATGGTCGACAAAATATGGTATTCTCTAATTCCATAAATTTTGTCCGACCATAACATTACAACAACACGATGCGAATGTCAAAGACACGGTTTTCCTTTTTTTTTTCTTTGGAGTACACAAAACCCCTTTGCTTTTTTCACATTTCCCATTTACTCATTCCAACTCTCTCCACTTTGTACTTCTACTTCTACTCCAAATTAACCCAACACGTAATCTTTAAATAATAATTAAAAGCTTATAAAAGTATAAAAATTTAACTATTATAAACTTATAATTTGATATTAAATGGATAGGGTTAAGAACCTGGAGAAAGTTTGATGATTTACTAGAAACGGTAAGACTTGTTAAAAATTTGTGAAGATGGGAACGTACGAAGAAGGATGCGATGGAGCCGAAGAGGAGAGTGTAAAACCTTCCCAAGTAAGCATCGGCAAGAAAAGCTCCGGCGATGGGAGCGAAATTGGTGGTGCCACCCCAGATGTTGATCACATTAGCCGAAGCCACGTTGTCCAAATTGTACATCGTGTGCAAATACAATATCAAATTCGCCACCAAACTCATCGACGCCAATTTCTCAAACGTCTCATTTGCTATTATACAATAATAAACCAAAAACCAAATCACAAACCGAACAAAAACAAAACACAACAAATTTAATTAAATTTATGTATTAATTAATTTACCAAGTATGAATCTCACGGCTCTCCATCCTCCGACGGCTGCTTTTGAAGGAGCAACGGGTGGAGGATCCAAGGAAGAATGATCAATGGCGTCATTCTCCATATATGTTTCCCCTCTTTTCCCTCTATCTCTCATATCTTTTTTTTTTTTTTTCTTGTCTGAAACTTTGCAATGTTGTTTCTTCCTTCGATTTCAACACTCGCTTAGCTGCAGGTGGGTTCCTATTTTTAGGGTCTCTCTCGACAGGATCTCTCAGGCTGCCAAGTAGTAAACGACTCAAATTTTACATAATTAATTTCCCTATTTTACAAAATGATCGAGAAAACATATATGATTGTAGATGAAGGGACTTCTAATAATAGGAATCATCCAGTACACGAGAGACAAAGTCGCCACCGCAAGATCTTTGAAAATTTTGCCCCTTTAAAACCATTGTTTCAGGGACAAAATGAAAACAAAGAGAGAAAAATTTCAACCCAAAATCCATGAGGATTATTCAACGTATAAAATAAATTATTTATGTTTCTCTTTTTAGGAACGCTCTCAAAATTATAAATTTATAAAATTAGTTTCTTGTTTTCTTATTAACATTTCAGTTTTTCAAAATATAAAATAAAAATATTATTTTTTATTTTACTTCTATATTGTTTAATAAATATTTTAAAATTATCTAAAAAAATAAATATAACATTAAATTTTCAATATTTTATTCAAAAAATAATTTTTAATGTAAAAATTTTGTCTTTAATTTGTTTTGATAACAAAAGAAAGAATAATAAATAAAAAAATAATGACTCAACATAATCTAATTTTTTCCCTATAAAAATAGGAAACAAGAAAGAAAGAAAAAAACATTACCAAATAGATCATCAAGTGAGGTTGCAAAGTCGTAGAGTAAACCATTCAAAATTTAAACAATCAAATTCAAAGAATATATACAATTGTAGCATAAAGGGTCCTAATACTATTAATTCAAGTCACAGAAACAAAAATATTATTGCAAGATTTTGTTACATATGTTCGGGTGGTGCAGTTGGTTGTCACACTAGTCTCACACACTAGAGGTCTGCGGTCTGAGCACAGGCTCAGACAATACATTTAAAAAAAAAATAATTTGTGAGTTCTGATCCAATTTAATTCGGTACAAAACTTGATTTTTATTAAAAATTAATAAAGTTTTGAAAAGTTTTTACATTGTCTTTTGTATAATTAATGAATTTACAGAAAGTGAACAAATGTATTAAAATTGCGATATTTATTTAAATCTAAGGTTAAGTTTAGATGAGAATGGATTGGTCTATGATAAAAGCTGAGTTGTTTTTCCTATATAATTTTTTCTTTAAAAGAAAGAGAGAGAGGAAAAAAAAAAGGCTTGAGAATTAGAACGGCGTCTCGGTGGTGTAATTAGTTGCCACGTGGCACGCGCTTAGTCTGCGCTGGAACTGGAAGTTTCCAGTCAAATTTTTTTTTTTTCCCTTGTAATTTTTTGTGCGAAAACTTGGAGGAATATATTTTGAGAAGTTGAACACGCATCCTCCAAATAATAATAAATGCCGTTGTTAATTAACGTGTGGAATGCAAATATTTGGAACTTTCAATTTTTAAGCACACACACGTTACCCAATCAAATGTGTGTGTGTGTGGGTGGCGTTCATTATAAAAGGAAAGGAAATCCATATTGCAGTGGAAGCTTGAAGTTGATAGCAATTTTTTGGAAAATTTACAAACCAATTTCAACGAAATCTTTCAATTTTTTATTCATTTCATATCAAAAATATGGTTGATGCACCGTTTATTATAATCCCAGTGGTTTTTGGTTGCGTTTTGATCGTTGCCCTTGTTTTGAGTTTGCTTTGCGGTGGGGGCAGAGCTGGTGGCAGATCCGGCGGAGGCGGCGCTCATTTTGGTGGCGCCGCCGGCCACCACGTAGGAGGAGGCCATCATTTCAGAGCTGGAGGACACGTTGGTGGCGGTGGCGCATGTGGCGGCGGTGGCGGTGGGGGCTCTGCCTGTTGATGACCGCCCTTGCAGTGGTAGCGGCATGTATATTATTAGGAATCAATCTCTCCTGTACAAGTGGAGAAAATTAGTAATTAATTTTGCGTAGGTAATTCTTTTAAATTTGTTGAATTTGTGTGTTATCTTATTATTATTAAGGTAAAATACATTTTTAGTTCAAATAGTTTTAAAAGGTCCATAGAATTAAATTTTCGTTAGTTATACAACTAACGGAATTGCTGACGTGACATGGTAAATTATATATTTATTATTTTAAAATTATATGATAATTTTTTTCTATTTTTATCTCATTTTCTCTCTCTTCCTCTTCTTTCCCCCTCTCTTCCCTCTCATTTTCATTTTGTTTTTCCACTACTTTAATCTAGAAAAAACAGAGTTTTCTTTGTAGTCATTCCTGATCAGAAGATCTCAAAGCATAAAATCATTTACATTCGTAATGCCAACATTACGAATGTGAAACTCCAAATCTTGGAACACGCCCATCAATCTCGCCGACAGGTAATTCACACTCCAACTGCACTCTCACCATGGTGCATTGGGCAGCAAAAAATGCTTACCGCAAGTGTACAGGTCAAGTTTTAATAAAAGTGGTAAGTAATTACCGATATCGTCCACTGGATTGGGTTTCTAGTCACTCAAGTACTACGGATATTAATGTCCAATTTTATCTAGAGAAACAATTAGGAATTTCTTTTGACACACAAAAATAAAATAACAAAGCGAATAAGAAACTCTAAAGAAAGCTCTTATGGAGAACGAGTCCAAGGGAAGTGATTTCACCCATTGAACCTACAAGCGGACAAATCAAACATGTCAAGATTGAATATGCAATTAATCTACAAGTCAAGAAATCAAAAATCATAACTGTCTCTCTCGAGCACAATTAATTCTCCCACTTATCAAGAAACCAATATCCTTATCGCGTTTCATTAACAATCAGTGGCTTAAGTCTAAGTCTTTTTAACAACCTCTAAGATAATTCTAAATCTCTCGATCTTAGAACTACCTCAGTAATGCATTCAGGTTCCAATCTAAACCACCTCTCTCGAGCGTAAGATTCAGATTTAGCAACAATTAATCCGTGATCAAGAGAGATTAAAAACATTAAGCAAATAAATGCACAAATAGATTAAAAACAAATCAATCAAGACAAATGTTAATAAATCCAACTCATAAATCCAACGGCTATGTCAAACCCTAGAACAAGAAGATTAGCTACTCATGTTCACGAAAATGTAATAAAATCTCACGAAGAGTTTCATAATAAATCTAGAAAAGATAAGAGAAAGGAGAGAAAGTAAAGTTGTAGTGTCGATTGACCGTCCCCGACTCAATCTCCACGATCACGAGCCTTCGAAAATCGTCTCCTCACCCTTCTTGCCTCAAATCTCGAGCCAATCCTCTCCAAATTCCAATTCTCCCATGTGAGACACCCCCCCCCAAGTCCCCCAAAACGGCGCACTCATATTTCTCTTAAGTTAGGGCATCGCTATAGCGTCATGGCGCCATTAGTGAGCACCATGGCGCTGTCCCAGATTTGTGACAGACGTGCAAGTTCGTAGCGCCATGGTGCTGCAATAGAGCGTTGCGACGCTGTCATCGCGAAAAAAGGCTTAGGCTTCGTCTATAGGGTGCCATGGCGTTGTATACTAACGTCGTGGCATTGCTTCTTCGGGATTTTGCTACAAATTCTGACGTGCAGGCGCCATGGTGCTACATGATGGTGCTGCGGCACTGATGTGGCTTAATTAAACTCCTCTTTTTCGCTCTAGTTTTCCCTCAATTGATTGCTTATGCTCCAACTCTTTCTAATAATTTGATCCTATAAAAACATCAGTTATGCATGTAAATAAGTTATAAATGACCGAAAATTATTAAATAATTTCCACCCGAATATCATTAAATGTGGTGTATAAAGTACACTATCACCACAGTGCCGCCATTACAACCACCACCACTACCGTAGAGGGAAGAGAGAGAGAGGGGGGGAGGAAATAAGGGTCACGACTGGAAAAGGAGAGAGAAGAGAGAGGGGAAACAAGAGGAAGAGAGAGAAAATGAGATAAAAATATAAAAAATATAAAAAAAAATTATCATATAGTTTAAAAATAATAAATATATAATTTACCATACCACGTCAGCATTCCGTTAGTTTACACTAACGAAAATTTAAATTTAGGGACCTTTAAGAACTATTTTTCAAAGGTTAATGACCAAATTGTCACTTTTTGAAACACAGGGACCAAATTGAAATCTACATTAAAACTTAGGGCCTAAAAGTGTATCTTATCCTATTATTTATTATTTTCAATAAAAAATCTGAATGGTGCTTGTCTTTATTTCTTCACTATGGTGACAAAGAGAACGATTATGACATTTTTTTAGGATTTTAAACAAGGTTAGGAGAAATCTTCTTTTCGTCCTTTGTTTGAAACCAATATATTGTATTGAACTTTTGATTGCAAGATAAAAAGGAGTAGATATTATTAATCCCATTTAAGCATAGTTTAACTTGTTAAGATATAATAAATAGATCAACCATCAAAATATCGTGGATTCGAATCCCCACCCCACGTGTTATTGTATTAATAAATAAATGTTGCTGTACTAAAAGTAATCATATACTAATTAAAGATAAAAGAGAAATGTTTAGCTCCTGAAAATCTCCTCACCCGGCATGACCAATCTTGACTTATCATTAAATGTTTGACAACTAAGAGAAAAAATAAAAAAACAAAGACTTTTCTTAAAAGAAAATGATGGAACTTTCCTTTTTCAATCTTGTTCTGAGGAATGAGGAGTTATGGAGTGTTCATGAGTTGGATTGGATTAGGTTCAAATACTTTTTTGACCCAATCCAATTGTTCGAGTTGTAAATTTATTCAACCCAAACAACCCTTATTAAATGAGAAATCCAACCCAACTTAACCAAATCATGAAATATTTTGATTGAGTTATTTTGGGTCATTCGGGTTACTTATTCAAATTATTGTATAATAAAAAAAAAAGTAAATGATAAGATGTTAAATATTTATTTATATATTGTCTAACTTTGAATCAAGAGTCGCACGTCCGATTTTTATTTATACGGTGAAAAAGGTATACTAAAAGTGGTTGATCTAAAAGAGTAAAGTTTAAATATAACGTGAATAAAATAAAAAATTTTAAAAATAAGGTAGATTTGAAAATTTCTTAAAACGCAGCAAAATTCCACGCGGAAAATTAATTACACATGTTCCGAACTTCGTTTTAAAAAATTCAAATAAATTGGATAATAAACTTGTGAACCTTAAATAAGATTATTATTATTTTTTCTTTTTTTGAAAAATCAAGTAAGATTATTATACCTCAAACCAATAGAATTATATTTCATGTTCATGTCTAACTAGCTAGCTATGCATTCAACTTTCTAGCCATCACCTTCTCAGGTTGAAAATTACTTACTTAAACCTATGCGATCAACATTTAAATATTGAAATGTTTCATGACTGAAATTTTGATTTGAGAGATTTTGATCCAAGATTCAAAGGATACATACATATATAAATATATTTTTCATGTTCAGGTATTACCTTTATTGAGTAAGAATTAATAATCAATATAATTCACCTATATACAAGGATAAAGAATGTATCTAATATATTATATGAGATTAACATATTTTTTAGTTTTCACGTACTCGAATTTTGTACTCTCTATTATCTTGTTCCCAACAATTGTAAAGTCTCACATCTTCGGATCAAGATTTGGAATCTAAATTAGGCACCTAGAGTGGTCATGATATTTCCTGTATGACATGGCCGTGTTATATCTATTAATATTCATGAATGTTCATCTTAAAGCCAATTGACAATGAGAGAAGTAGCTCATATCTATTATAAACCATTGTAAGGTTCATTTTCATAGTATCAGAACCCAAAATGCTCAAATGAGCAACCGATCAAAAAATGGGATCTGACCAAGATTGATGAGCCAAAAAAAGCTATGATCTTGAGGCGGCATGTTAAGGATCCCACATTGAAAAGAAAAGTCACATGAACTACTCTTCTCATTGCCAATTGGTTATAAGATGGAACCTCATGAATATTAATAATACAAACTTAACTTAAGTTATACTTTTGAGAGTGAAGACAATATATATCCTTTCAATATGTTTTGTGTTCATTCTCTCTTGTTTCTTAGGAAAATATTCTATGGGTTTTATCCGACCTAGGATTGCTCTAAGTCGAGCACGGTTAATTTTAAATTAGTTTTTATGATCAAGTCATCGAAGAAGAAGGTATACCTTATTTATATAGATAATCAAATTTTCTAAATATTTCTTAACAATATATTTCCATTGATTCTCAAAATCCATCACTCATATATCACAACAATCTTATTCTCCATGCATGTCATATATATATATATATATATATATATATATTCCATGTTTCCTCATTTCCACGAAGTAAACCCTATAAAGTCAAAGTCAAACTGTTGAATATATCAATATTCTCAAAAATAATCTTAATACTATATTTTTCCTCAAAGAACAAACATTTTGTTCCTTAGTTTATGACCAAGTAAAACCAATATTTGATTGGTCAACAAATTACCTTAACTTACAAGTTTCTACCTCTCAAATTTCCCAAGTCAACTGATCTCACCAGAAGTTTTATTTATTTATTTATTATAAAAAATGAGACTGAAAAACAGGGTTGGATCCACGGATAGTTTACAGTATTTCGAGACATTTAGAATTATTACTAAACAATAGATTCAAAGTTTTAAAATTTAAAAAATATGCATTAGCACAACAGATTAAGGGTGTCCGCGTGGATTCTTGCAATTATTTTTGTTTAAAAATTTCTAGTTATCATATATAGGAAAAATATATTTTTATACTTTTAATCTCCAAAGTTTAAGAAATAATTTTAAATAATACTTGAAAGAGCTCTGATAGTTAAATATTTATTGGACTATGATTACGTGGTAATTTTAAATTAGATGGTAAAAATATGTTAATTTTATATTATATTGGATTGATTCGACGGTTGAAATGGGATTAAATTATCTTCTCTCTTCTCCTTCTTCTCTCTGTACTCCTTCCTTCTTCTCCGGCGGACCTTGCCAATACCGTCCGACGACTCTCGCTTTGTCGATGCTGCCACCAACTGCTATCAACATCCACCGACAGACCGTTTCAGATATGGAGTTTGCTCCAGATCTGAAAGCTTCGAAGTCAAATATGGAACGAACGTTTAGCTGGTGACGTGGTAAACGACAAGTTGGCCGTCGGTGTAATTGGTGTTGGCGACGACGGCGTCGACGACGCTGGTGGTAAAATTGACCTGAGACCCAGAAGTGGTGACATTCAGGGGAAACTGGCGGGCGTTGCTGTTTCCGGCCTGGGTACGAAGAGGGTTGCTGACGGAATGAAATTGGGACATGGAAACGAAATTTGGGAGGACATGGAACTGAACCAGCTCAACTTTCTACTGGTCGGAGAGGGAATTGAGAGTTCCAGGTTTCAGATTGGCGAAGGCGTTGTCTGGAGGAGTAAACAGAGTGAGGCCCTGCCCTTGGTTGGAATTGTTGAGCTGATTATTGATTTGGTCGCTCTGTTGTACGCTTTTGAGGAGTTTATTGAAGGTTGTGAACTGGTCGGCCTTTACGAGGATGACCGTGATGTTGGTCGGACCGGCGGGGCCCGGCGGTTGAGTCGACAGAGCAGAAACAAAGGAACAGAGGAAGGCCAGAAAGGAGGGAATGGGGAGGAGCTTCTTCATGATTGGTTTTGATTTTGTTTTTGAGCCATCGGAGGGAGAGGAGAACGGAATCTAATAAGAATGATAATTTGAAGGAATTGAATTGGTTTGGTGGGAGGGAAGAGAGGGGATTTTGCTCGAGGAAGCAGAAAAAACAGAGCAGAAAGTGAAGGATGAAAGGTGGGGTTTTTGGTTTGGTGGGGATTGAAAAGTGCAAACATTTTGGTTTTGCACCTGATAAGTGCAAGGTCTGCCGGAGAAGAAGGAGGAAGGAGGGAAGAGAGAAAAAAAAAGGAGAACGGAGAAGATAATATAAAATGTATTTTTGCCAAACGGTCAAATCAACCTAACATAATGTAAAATTAATATATTTTTACCATCTAATTTAAAATTATCACATAATCATACTCGCGTAAATATTTAACTGACACATAAACATTCTGTTAGGTCAACGATCAAAGGGTTTCAAGGACCATTTATAATCATTTCTTAAACTTTAGAGATTAAAAGTGTTCATTTTGATACTTTAGGAATCAAAAGTATATTTTCTCCCATATATAAATATTATTCAAAAAATATAATTATTTTTATTCATTTAAAAATAGATAAAAATAAATTTCATTTTATATAAATATAAATATGTGAATTTTTACAATATATGTATATATATTATTTTTATTCATAGTAAAAAATTCTTTATATAAATATGTTAATTTTTTTTTAAAAAAAGAAAAGATATAAGTTGCCATTATATATAGGTCATTTTTTTTTCTATAAATTATTGTATCGATTTCTTTTTCTTTACAAATTATAAAATTTTTTAGATTCAATTGTTTTTTTTATATAATTTTTAAAAGGGAGAAAAATGAAAGTAAAAGAAAAAAACTTTAGAACACCAAAAAAACACAACTATTTGAAAGACTATGGGCCGCGGCTGACCCATGATTGATTTTGCATTTCTCACATTCCCCAAATCCATCAACCTTAATATTGTCAATGTCAACCAAATTGGATAAGATAATTATGTAGAATATTTTTAAAATGTATATATATATATATTATTTTATGAGTTAATTTCGAAAGGACCAACCGATCGAACTGATACTGCTCTGTAGAAATTTCCCCATTAAAATTCTGCCATCTAGCACTTTATAAAATTGATAAACTTTATACACACCCGTTTTTTTCTCAAGTAGACTATGTTCATGTACGAGCCTCTAACCATTGAACAAACCCCTATTCCCATTGCGTTTTGCACGAAAAATGTCAGGTCAGAACTAAAACAGAAGGTCAAAAATTGTGTACAAAGGAAAACCAAAACTTTCAAAACTTTCAAAGACTGAACTATTTGGGCTTACTTCAAACTTACCTATATAACGCAGGCGGCGCTGCACCTAATTTTCATAGAGATGGTTCGAGCAGCGTACATCGTGTCGCCCATTCTTGGGGTTTTTATTATTTCTTTTGTGATATTTCTATTGTGTTTGGTTTGCGGGAGGAAAGTTTCTAAGGAAAAAGCTACGAGTCGAAGTCGAAGTTATGTTGAAGATAGAAATCGAATTGGGATAGTTGTGGATGATGGGATCATCAGCAATATGGGAACAAGCAGCACGTTTTCGGGTGGTAATGGAGATGGGTATAGTGGTTGGGGTTGGGATTGGACTTTTAGTGGTGCAGGAGATACCTGCAACGACGGAGGAGGAGGCTGTGATGTCGGAGGTGGCGGTGGAGGTGATGGAGGCAATGATAATGGTGGAGGAGGAAATGGTGGTCTTAGTGGAGGAACAGGTGACATTGGAGGCGGAGGTGGTGGAGCGAGTTCTCATGACGGAGGTGGAGGCGGAGGGTTTTCTGACCACCCTGGTGGTGGAGGTGGAGATGGAGAAGCAAGTTATGATCATGACAAAACGAATCTTGATCACGATGGAGGTGGAGGTGGTGGTGCAGGTGGAGAAGCGAGTTATGATCACGAAAGAATGAGTCAGAATCACGATGGAGGTGGTGGTGGAGCAAGTCATGATCACGGAGGAGGTGGAAGTGGTGGTGGAGGTGGCGGTGGAGGTGGCGCAGTAAGTTATGATCACGGTGGAGGTGGAGGGGGTGGAGGATCATCTTTTTGGTGAGACCTCAATTCTAATCATTCACTTTGTTGGTTGTAGCATAAATTGTGATAATTCAATGTTGTAAGTTGGAAATGATTTAACAAAATAAGTTTTTGAAAGTAAGATACATTACAGCTATGATTATAAAGTTTAATTTATTTATTATTTGTGTGTACATATTTATTTTCATACTTTAGTAATGTGTTGTGGAGTAATAATATATATGTATGAAGATGTGCTATCTTCCCTTTGGCATTCAAAGAAAATCAAAAGGGCAATACGCCAATCTAGCTACAAAAGTTTGTAGCATGACTAAGAGGTAAGAGTCTTACAAAGTGAAAAACTCCAAGTATAAAACCAAATCAAACTTCTTGAAAATTGAACGAAAAGTTATTTGCATTTTGAATTGCCCTCCAATTGCTCAAGTCTTCGCAATCATAGCAAGTACCTTTTAGAATGAACTTCACAATGGGTCAATTCAAGTGTGAAACTTGATTTTATATTTGAACTCAATTTGAACATATCATATTAATAAAACTCATATTTCCTTGCAGATTATAAGATCGAACAATTGAGTATACAAAATTAAAAAAAAAAAAAATCCAGGGAATAACTCCCTCCTAATTCTATTCTACCGGCTTCATTGCCCTAACTTTCATCAATAATCAATAGTGATTATAAAGCAATTTTACAATCGCCCAACAATCAGCTATATCGTTACCAAGCAATAAGAGATGAGAATTTCTAAAGCTGGGTGAAACCATTTCATGTGCCAAAGCTGCGATCACCAGCGTCTCCGAGTCCAGGAATTATGAACCTGCAAGCATCCATCGAATTAATCAACATTAACACCGTGTGTAACATTTGCCTCAAGATTCAAGCATATATGGTAATAATAACGAACCCTTTGTCATTAACCGTCGGGTCAATGATTCCGGTGTATACTTGTAGCCTGTAAGATCACAAACCCCTCAAAAGATTAGTGAAAGACTTTGGTTTTGTGTTAAAAATTGAATCAAATAGTATAGTGGTTACCCTGGAAACTTCTCACTCAGCTTTTGAAGGGCAGGAGGGGCAGCCACGGCAGATATCTGCGATATGGCAATTAAATGATTTCAGATAACAAAACTAGAGTTTGCATCTCGTATTTTTATACTACACATGAAAAAAGTCGGAAGAGGGATGCGAAATGACGAATGAATTATCACCACCGTATCACAAAGAACAAGTTAAACTGAATATGATTGTGAGAGTTATTTACATAAACATCAACAAGGTTGCACAATATTCCTTCCTGACTGCTGCTGCAGTGCAACTGTGCAAGCCATGATGCATTGAATTTTTTGGGCACACAATCACATATACAAATACAACTATTACTATAAAAACACGATAAAAGAAAAAACAAGAGATCGGCTAATTCCCATACCACTTTTATTTGCTTGTTGCCAATTCCACGTTCCTTTAGGAGGTCGAGAGCTGCCACTACTGTGCCACCTGAAATTTGATGTCGGCAAGAAAAACATATTAAAGAAGATAAAAGAACATGGCCATTCGTTGGCGCAAAATTAACTGTACGCACGTGAGATTTCTGTGGATGCGATAACATTCTCAAACAGTATGGTTCCTAGATGAGATTGACATCACAGGTATGACCAAGAAGTAAAGAAAGCGGAACAATTAATACTAGGACAACTGAACGGCAAAAAATAAAACGTTCAATTATTATACAGAACCTAATATTAGTTTTTGATCAATCAAACCACTGCCAAATGCCAAACAATACAAAAAGGAAACAACATGAATTGGCCCAATAGTAAAATGGGATAAGCCGATCCACATTGCCATGAATTTTAACTCTGCCACTCATATATAACATTAAATATCCTATGAAAATTTCAACGTCAATTGTTAGGCTCAAGAAATTATCGAGTGAGATTAATGGAATGCATAAATTAGCCTAGGCACCTATGGTTATTGAAAGGAAACAAAAGGATTTCCATTAAATAGTAGAATACTAAACCTGTTGCAAGCATAGGATCGACCACAAAGATTCGAGAACCTTCTGCAAAATTTTCAGGTAACCTGCCAAAGCCACAGAACATGAATTCGTGAAGAGTTAAATATTAAGTATTAACTACTCGTATGAAATGAAAATCTTCATTATTCATCCAGAATTTTATTAGTGAAACAACGGGGGAAAGTTGAAAAAGCTTTGCATCACGGTTATAAAACAGAGATGACAGAAAGAAGTAAAATCTTGACTATACATGAAGAAAAGCATGGAAACCCCAGAAAAAATAAGTGCCAATAAGAAAGTTATATGTTATGTGACTAAGAAATCTTACTTATTAAGATATATAGTTGGTTGAAGAGTCTCCTCATCCCTGCTTATCCCTGAATTTGAAAGAAGAAGATAGTTAAACAAAGTTACAACATAAGTTTTTAGGGAAAAAAAGCGTATGTATTGATTGTGCTATGAATTAGTCCAACAACGTGAATGCTAGTAAATCCTTGACCATATCCAAAATTTTACATATATATATATAACACATAAGAAATCAGCTTTCGTTAATATTTAGAATCAACGTACACAGATGGTACAGTTTACTGTAGAGAACTTCAATGCGTGTAACTTCCCTTACCAAGATGGTACAGTTTTGTTGCAGGCAACACAGATGATGCGTGTTCTGCAAGAGCTAGACCAGCTCTGAGGATAGGAATTACCTGAAAAAGATAAAAGTAAAATGAACTTTCTAGCTTATTATTTAAGACATTCCCACCAAAATAAAATAGCAAAACTGTATCTTTTATTTATTTCTTAATAGTGTTGTTATCCTTGTAATTATTCTATTATATTTTTTGAGGTGGTTTGAAACAGCAACAAACTGAAAGACATTAATAAAAATGTCCGAAGCCAGGAGAAGAATGGGTAAAAGAATCTAACCGCCACAGGCTCTCTTGGATCAATAAACTCAACTGAGGCAACACCCATGGGTGACTGTATCTCCCCTGTTACAGTAGGCTGATATAGATAGAAACACAGATGTGTAAATGGATTACAAATAAAAACTAAACAACCGAATGACATATTTATTCAATAAGACACATACAACCATAATATCAAACTGAAAACAGTAGAAATATTTCACAGCAAATTATACAAATTGCTGAAGAGTTGGTGTTCATTACAATTTTCAGGAACATCACAAGTAAGGATGCATCCAAAGGAGGGAAAAATCAGCTTCCGGGGTCAACAAGACACATGATGGAGCAAAGGATAGTTCTCAGATAGAAGAAATTGGCATGAAGAAACATCATATTACAATTTACAAATTCTGAAGCTTGTACCTTCTAGGTGTAAAGCATGTTTCTTTTTTTACTTCTAGTTTATACTATATTTTAAGGTAAAAGATGCTCTCCTCTTGAACGTTCCTGCACAATTATCTTAATTCATGTTAAAACATTGATGTGATTCAACTTTCTTATTAAAGACATGCCAAAAGTGAACTCTCAGATTTTAGTAAACAATCGTAAGTCAATTATTTGCATTTGTCTAAGCATTTAGTTCATGATTTCACTTGATAAACAGAAGCTTGAATACAATAGTCGAAGTAGTATCAGAACTAACCAACCAGTCCCTTGAAGCTTCATAAATAAGTAACCTCCCCAGCTCTGCCATAGCATTTTCTGCAATAAATAAAGCGTAAATCTCCAACACAGATTCTTGATGGCATCGGCAAAAAAAAAGGTTCAATAGATAAAATAGCCCTCATAGTCCACAATACACAACTCAACTAACTTGATCATCCTACAGTTTTTCAATTGAAAACTTCACCTCAGGAGGAGGCTTTCTCATTGCTGTCCTCATAAATGAGAAAGGAATCCGATGCTTACTACTCCCAATTATGACTAAGCCTTACTAAAACAAACGCTCTAAGAAGAAGGGAAATTAAATCCAACCTCCGGGGCACATTCGCTATTAAGATACATTAAACAATACGACAAGATATCTTCCAGAATTGCAGGAATACTCACTAAAAATGGGACAAGGAGTTTGTTCATTCCTCAAAACTGAAACCCAGTGCTTGATCAACGGATGAGGTGGAACATAAACCTGTAAATCCACCGACTCCACATAATCAATTCAAATAAAAGTATATCGTTCCGATCTCCTAAAATCCAATCAGTGCCACATTCTACAGCATTCTAATCAGCAGAATTTGATCAATACATTTCATCATACAAAGCCTCACATTGAGCAAACCGCCAAAACGTAAATTAAGATAAGAGCAAGCACTAACAAGCATTCTATCGTCTGAAACTGGCTTCGGCTCGGTGGCCATGTGAGCTTTCATGGCAACAAAGCTTCGGCGCCGGATTCTGGAATATGATAACTATTGGTAAAACAAACATTGGACATAAATGAGTAAAAGATTGGGAGAAGCGGCGGGAGCAAAAAAGGAAAGAGAGAGATTACGAATACCTTATAGGAATTGAAGGCAGAAGATGGAAAGAGAGGGAGTAATTGAGGAGAATTAGGGTTTTGGAGGGGAGAAGTGGGGCCAAAGCGCGGTGTTCCGGGAGAACACCGGTGAGGAAGATTTATGCGGCACGAACCCATTCGTGGAGTAAAGATTCGCGCGATCTTAGCGGAGAGACACACTCACTCAGATTCTTCGCTCCGCTTTTAGGAATAATAATTTGCTTCGTTGTAACAGTTACAGTCGTGGGCTGGACCCAATACTTTTTCGTTGGGCCGAAAATGATTCTAAGGCCCAATTATTTACCACATGCCTCGGGCCTGTCGTTCGGAAAAATTTCGGATTTTCTTTTTGGTATAGTAAATCACTTGTTTTAAATTTTAATATTACAAATATAGCGGAAGATAATTGACATAAATCTCCTATCAATTATTTCTTTTACTTTCAACCATATTTGTCAGTATCTCGACATTTCCATCTATATTTTCGTATGTCTATGTGTTTGACCTGTAAATCTACCTTTTCATATTATTGCAAAAAAATCGACGAAATATGAAAAAATATCTATAAATATCACTAGATATAATATTAATAATTGTTAACTTACCTAAAAAGTGTAAAATTTTTATTGGTTAATTTAAATATTTCTTATGAATTTTTTTATTTTTATAATCTTTTATAAAAATATTCATCGACATCAACATTTTATGGACATTTTAAGTATAAATTTAAAGGGCAATGGGTGGAAATTTAGTTAGGGATGAATGGAAATTTAAATGCACTAATAAATGTATGTGCAGTTAAGAGTTTGAATATGGAAAGTTAAGTTAATTTATAAGTCTTCTATTATCAACAATCGTAAAAAGAGTTAATTCACCATTTTTTTAAAAATGTTATTTCTTCTTTTGATTCTGGATTTCAGTCGGTATATTGACCCATGGTCGAGATTTTATTTTATTTTATTTTTCTATTTTCTTCTTATTCTTTGTTCTAGTAGAAACAGAGTGAGTTGTGGTGAATAGAAAATACCTCATAGGTAAGTATGTGAATTGACATTTGAGGGAGAAAACGAATGTAACTCTAGATAAGAGGAGAGTGATGGAGGTTTATTAACCTCTTGTGTAGCTCTTAAAATTTTCGAGGTAAATTTTTAATTTTTCAAAAGCTTACATAGAAGTGGGGGTGAACATAAATTTCTCCTCGTTAGCCAGACACTGAAATTTAAGTCTCCAACTGATTTGTTTCTCTCTCTCTTTTTTTTTAATCTTCATGATCAGGAGAAAATAAAATTTCTTGGTGTGGAGAGGTTTCAACACGTCGACATTTCTATTGAAAAACCTCTTTTGTGACTATTCTTTTCGACTATAAACGATGGAGATATATAAAAAATGAGAAATTGGTAAATGCTGTTAGAAAAAAACAAAGTAAATTAATAATAAAAAAATGAATACATAAGCTAAATACAATAAGATATAAGACGAGATTCGACCACCTCCTACATATTGAAAACTTTCTGCTACAAAAAAAATTAAGAATACCCACCGCATTTCTATTGACATATCCATGTTTTCATGGGTTCGACATCGACATGAGGGATAAATGAACATTTCCATCATAGTACAAGAAAATCGACAAAATATGAAAAATATCAACAAAATGTCACTAATATATACATAATATTAATATTAGTTATTTATAACTCATTTAGAAATGAGAAAATGTTTATTTGTTAATTTAAATATTTTTTACGATTTTTTAATTTTTCTAACTTTTATAGAAATATTCATCGACATCAACATTTTATCCATATTTTTATGAAAATAATACCTCGACATTTCTATGGACATCGACATTTAACATGTTGGTTATAATTCAATGAGAGAACAATCAAGGAGAATTGACAATTTCTCAAGTTAAAAAAAAAAAGGAAAAAATGGCGAATTGACAAGAAAGTACTAATTGTAGTGGGACACGGCTCAATTTCCACTTTACAATTTTGTTATAATTACATTGTCTCGTCTCCATCAATTAATTGAGACCTACTATCGTAATTTCCAGAACCCAACCAGGTCAGAAAAACTTATTGCCCAAGATATATAATATAGATTTAGTCACACTTCTTTAAAATAAATGTCACAATTATCTTGGGTCCACATGTGACCAATAAATGTCACAATTATTTTTTTTATCTAAAAATAAAGAACTCAAGATAAGAGAATAGAATAGAGTATCGAAGAAAATCAATGGAGAAAGCACACCAGCCCGTGAGTGATTGAGAATTTTTTAATTTTATGAATAAAAAAATTAACCAAATTATATATATATATATATATATATATATATTATTGATATGGATGATTGAACCTCGCAAGAGAAGGAGCACATATCAATTACCTCTAAACTATATATTCATGTTGGCAACTTATTTATAGAATGTTATCTTTTATCGTATGATATGTTCTAAATCAAGTAAGGAATAGACTCATCGCATGACAGATTGGAGGATATTTTGTCTATATCACCTAAGAAAGATGGAGATGACAAATATACATTATTCATCCCTGTTCCCGCCCATACTAAAAAAAACCCTAACGAGGCTGCTATTCTAGAATTATTTTTTGTTTACAAGATATTGCTAGTGTGTTAATTACATTTGAGACTTATGACAATTTTAAATTGTGAATTGATTTGTTGTATTATGATTTTTTGATAATTTGTATTATGAATGATTTGAAGCAATGTCATGGAAGCTCTTCTTTGGAGTGTTTGGTTGGAGTGTAACAACTACATTTTCTCTAATATAATACATTGCAATTTTACACTCATCTTTGGGATGATTCTATAATTTAGCCTCTTCTTGGACATAAAAATCTCCTCTCTTTTGTAATTACCACCATTTCTTGAAGCACTTTTATTTAGTTTTTTTTTAATATTTCTCACATACTTCTCAATACGAAGCGGTATCATTTTCAAAAAATCAAAAATAAAAAAATTTGTATTATGAATTATGAAACGTTAGGAAATAACAATTTTCTTTTTCAAAGGAGATTTACCTTTAATTAATAACTTTCAATTTGAAATTCCTTATCCCACACTGAACCGATCCTCAAGAAAATAAACGAGAAACATTTCCCACACAGAACCGATCCTCCCGAGTTTCCAATGAAAAATCTATATCCCGCTCCCCACAAAATTTTGTGCAAGATTTCTCAAAAATAACTAATGAAACGGGAGATGGGGATGGAGAAGTCATCCTTATCTAGACCCGACATAACTCCGCTTATGAGTCATGGAAAGAAGACCAAGCTAGTAAAAGACGCGTCTAGGGTTTAGCAGCCCTTGCTATCAATACTAAAAGAATGACAAGTACTTGCCTTAAGGCTTGTGCTCTATCAATAAATGAAAGTAAAATAAAAGACCAAAGTCTTGGTCTTTACCAAGTCAACGAGATTTAGCCTTTAAAATCTCAAGGAACCCACTAATCAAATAACTCATACTCATAACCATGGCACCGTCAACTCTACTCTCGCCCCATTTCTCCCAAGCCCATCCAAACCACCCACTGACGCATCACTCCGACGGCCGGGATTACACCTGCCACGCCTGTAACACCTCGGGTTTCGGCGCCCGATTTCAGTGCCACGCCTGCCCCGTCGACATCCACGTGTACTGCGCCAATTGCCCGGACGAATTGATCTCATCATTCCTCCACAGCCACCCCCTGACTCTGGCGCCTAGTACGGAGCGTCGGATCTGCGACGTCTGCCGCGGACCCATCGGCGGCATGCTGTACCGGTGCCAGGACTGCGGCTTCGACGTGCACCCACTCTGCACCCAGCTCCCCGAGGAGGTCCGCCACGTCATAGACCACACCCATAAGCTGAAGCTCAAGAAAGTGCCGTCTGGAAATTGCGCTGTTTGCGGACTCGATTGCTCTTCTCTCTGGGTCTACGGCTGCGACGTTTGTGTAGTCAACACCAATATCCATCCACAATGCCTTCTGAAGCCGTACCGGAGTGACACGTTACCCGTCCCGCCGGCCGGCTCACGCGGGATAAAACATGCGCCGCCACCTCATTTTCCCGGTGGGTTTTTTGGGCCGTATGGTTATGGTAATTATGATCCTAATTCTATGAATCTGAATGGTTTTGGTTTTGGATATGGAGGCGGCGGCTATTCTCCTCACGCCCATGCTTCTCCTTGGGGATTTCCATATTATTACCATTTCGCTCCTCCTCCATCGCCGATTTATTATGGACATGTTCCAAGTACTCATCAACCACATCATGGTGGCCATGGCCATACACCGCTGTCCATTGGGGGATTAATGTTTGGGAGCTCCATGTTTTCTCTGGTGGAGAATTTAGCGGCAGGTGCTATTACTGAGTTCTATTCGGGTCCGATTAATCATCTTTAATCCTTATCATGGCTTTTATGTGTTTAAATTATTGAAATTTCCCATGCCTGCTTACTGTTGTTCTTTCTTTTAATTTCCTCAGTTCCTTCTCATTGTGTTCATTAATGACCAAAAGCACCCATAATTCAAATTTCCTTCTCTTTCTCTCTTTCCGCAAATAGAAGAATATGGTTCTAATTTATTTTAGCTTTTGTTAATTATTAGTTCGTATATAATTCCTGCCATAAATTGTGAAAGCGACTCATCACATTCTAGATAAAATTTACCACAACTTTGGAATACTTAATATACTAAAAAATTTTATTTGATATGTACCATTATAAAGTTCTGCTCAACTAATTTTTTTTTTTTAATATCTCTTTCGACTAAAAGATGGAAGTTTAAATATTGCAACCTCACTTGTTGTTTGAATAAAAAAAAAAAGAAAAAAAAAAAACCGTGTTCTATTTTACATGCATGTAGATACTAATATAATGTTCAAAATCTATCTTATTTTTTTTATTGGTAAAAACCTCAGGTTATTGCCCCTCCACCCGGGGTTATATTTTTAATTGGGTTCCATGTGGCTTGAATTCAAGACTTCAAGAATATTCTTTGAGGTCCAAGCTATTTAAGTTATCCGTTTGGATCTTGTAACTTCCTCACTTACCATGTAAAAAAGATGACCTAAATAAAAATAATTAAATCCAAAATAATAAGACAAAATTTATGATATATATATTTAGTAGATTCTAATAATAATATTATGAGTTACAAGTCTATTGAGAATAACGTAATGGAAAATACATGGAGTCATGTAGTATCACCTATTATATATATATATTTAGTTACAAGGAATATGAATATGGATGCACTTTCAAATAGATGAGTATACAAATAAATAATTAAAATCGTTTGTTCAACGTACATGCCAGCATAGCCAAAAAGAAATAAATCACTTTCTTTAAAAGAAATTATAATCCATTTGTTCAACACTAATAGCATTATAAAAAAAAAACACTAATAAGCGTTAAAAATGACGTCATCCAGATACAAGCTAAATTATTTACAAAGGATTGCATTGAAATAAAAAGAATTAATTAAGTAATTAAGGCATGGATTAAGAAAAGGATTACATTGAAAAAATATACATACAAAACTGAAATTATGTATTCAACAAACAACATTACATTTCAGAATGTTTCACAAAGTATTCCATATTTTTAAAATAAACTATTAAATCTAACCATACATAGAACCACCAGCTCAATGCCAAACTCATACAGGAGTAGGAAAAACTTTAGTAGTAAAGTTTCACACAGTCATCCTATCTTTATAAATACCAACACTATTTTTAATAAAGCGTGACAGTCCACGTAAAGAAAGAATGTCCATATATACTTCCGTAATACTAATAATTTTTCCTTATGTCAACTATCGATCACATTTTAACACAATTATATTAAGAATAAAAAATCAGAGACGGACTAATAAAAATTTAGGTTTCAAAAGTATATGGACATAGAAATTAAACAT
>NW_028275189.1:0-44121 GCF_013281855.1 Momordica charantia | reverse complement strand
TGATAAAAGCATTATCAAGCAACAAACTTATCACAAATCGACACGAATATGAACGTCGGAAACCATCAGATATATTCTTAAAAAAAAAAAAGAATAAGAAAAAAATGGCCATGAAATAGGGATTTGAAAATTTGAAAATTCTCGTCCAACTGAGAACGTGGACGATTGCTGGCAATTGCTGGCAATTGGAACGATAATGGTGGCTGGGCAAGAGTTTCCGACTATGGTCCGTGCGAGTTTTTGACAACAATCAGAAATTGACACTAATTACCGTTGATCTAAACTTATATTGACATCAAAGTAAAAATAATATAAGAAACTAAATAAATCGAAGGTTGCACAAAAATCAAATTTACAATATTCAATGTTACAAATAATTATATTTTAATTAGTTCCTCTTTACATGAAAGCTAATAATAAAGAAAAGTAATAAATAGATCTACCAAATAAATTAACTTTTTTTAGTTCGAAGTTAATAGTATCGTAATTTTTTTTTTCTCAATGAATGTAGAGATAAAGAACTAAACCTCTCTAACTTCGAACAAAATACGTTAACTATTTAGACGTTGATTATAATACTTTTACCTTAATGGTTATGTTCATGTTTTTTTTTTTCTTTTTTCTTTCCTTTTTTTTTTTTTTGAGACAGGTTACGTTCATGTTGAAATAAAAGAAATGAACTTAATATTAAAACTATGATAGGATTAAAATTACAATAATATTAAGCCAAGGTTCTCTCTCCCACCATGTGCCATTTTAATATTATTATTATGTGCTATTTAGAGTACATTTTCTGGAATCTCAAGAGGAAAAAAAAAGTGAACTTTTGGGGCTTCCTAAAAAAAATGGAGAGAATTGATGGGAGAGAACATATTTATTTACTTTTCTTTTTAAATTATTAGAAAAATGTTAAGCATTTTTTCGAACAAATTATTCCAATTGCAAAAGAGTATAACTAAAAGATATTTGAATAAAAAATATATATTATTTTGTTTATTAGTTCATAATTGATTAGCTTTTATTTAAAAAGGTAATATATAAGACAATAATTTTTTCGATGATCAATCTTACTCTCAAGCAAGTTATTAAATGTTTGATGACTAAAATGAAGAAATTAAAAAGATAAAGATTTTTTGATTTTTTTTTTGGTAATACTGAATTGTCAATTTCTTAATCGTGGCGAGAACAACAAGATTATTTTATTTTATTTTTCTTTTTCAAATAAATGCACCAATAAAGAAAAATTAAATTTTAGGTTAAAAAGTTTAAAATTATTAGATCCTACTGGTTAAACAAGGCAGGGCACAGAGATTTAAATCATGGACTAAAATATTATATCAATAATCAACTTGTTTTTGAAAAAAAGACTATAAATTTTTTGTAAATAAGAAGTGAAACTTTTTTTGGACAAATTAGTAATTGTACATAGAAAAATCATTGAGGATATATTTTACACTCATCAATAATAATAAGATTTAGAAAGTTGGTATAAAATTTCCACCTGTTTATGAACTAATGAAAATTGATTCAATAGACAATCATGTAAACATCTCAACACTCAAAGAATTGGAATTTTTTTTTAAAATAATGTTTCTTTTAAAACTTTTTTCAAAAATATATTCTCCAACAAACTATCTTTTTTTTTTCAAAATCTACTTAACTCGTGCGTGGCACTCCAAGATATTTTTAAGAAGTCTATTTTTTAAAACAATCGTTTAAAAATAAAATTTTAAATCATATGGTATTTTAAATTCTAGTATAATGTATGTTTATTCCATTCTCTAAAATCCAATAAAGTGTTGACTTATGGATTTCCGTTTTCCTTTCTCCTATCACACTATGGGAGTTGGCCATGTCTGAAATTGTTACCTTAACTGCATGATTTTTGTCATCGCAGAAGGGAATATCCAATTTGTGGAATAAGGACTTGCCACTTGGTGAAAATTCATATTCTGCTTTACGACATCTAGACTTGAGTTCTAAGCCTCCACATAATATTTTTTCATCATCGTTCTCTACTTCTTCATTAGTATTTATAGGAAGATATCATTTGATTTAATTTATTTTATGACAGATTTAATTTATATTTTGAATACTTGATTAGTTAAAATGAATTTTTAAATTTGATTTATTTTAAGATTTTGCTAAATTTTTTTAGTTTAATTTAATTTAAAGTTTGTTTAAAAAATAGATTTCTCAACGGCCCGTTTATTTTAAGATTTTGTTTTAGTTAAATTTAAATAATAAAATCTTGAATGCCAGGCATGAGTTAAAAGAGATTTAAAACAATATATAACATGTCGTGCCTTGAAAAGACGAGAAACTATTTCCAAGCATGGTGTAAATCTATATATATTTTTGGAAAAAATTTTAAAATAAACATTATTAAAAAAATGTCCCAAAGAATTGTGTTGACCATAAAATATTTTGTAGTTAAAAATTGTAGACAAAATTTAAAGGGTAAATCTATTGTCCTTGAGATTAAAAATATTGTCCTTAAGATTAAAAACAATGCCTAAATTACCCTTATTGTCCTTAAGATTAAAAATATTGTTCTGGAAGAAACTTTTTTTTGGCAATATTGTCCTTAAAGATTAAAGACAATGCCTAAATTACCCTTATTAAATTCTTACGTTTCTAAAAAAATCCTTTCAATCCTGCGGTTCTTCTCTCATTTATTTAGGGGATTAAATTCCCTTACTAAATTATTATTTTATTAAAAAAAATTTCAAATCTCACGGTTCTTCTCTCTTTATTTAAGGGATTTTTTCTTTGTCATTTTAATACATTTATTTAATTTGAAATGAACCATAAAAAGAATGTGAAAAACAATTAAAGAATTTTGAAAATCTGAATAAAATTGTTGTCCATTAACTTTTCTTTTGCCTACTCAAAATATTATAACCAATCAATCATGAAAATTTTCGGACTTTTTCCTCTTTCATTCTCGATTTCCTTTGATGTCATCAATATTTTTACATTCAGCCTAAATATAATATTGCCATCAACAATGGTTTCACCATCGTCAAAATGATCAACTAAAAACATAATTCGTTACTTCATAGAGAAGATTGAGGAAAAAAAAACTAAGCAAAGTTGTAAGAGATAATTTTTTTTCATATGAAAGAAACGAAATAAAAATATTTATGACTGCTATGGATATTATTGCGCATTAAAACTGAAAAGAAAAAAGAAAAAGAAAAATGAACATCCTTGTTTTATTACTTTTTTATTTTTTTATAAACAAGTATGATTTCAACTAAAAAAAAGTCACTTCTTAGAAAATGAAATATGAATGTGCTTGTTGTTTAATTTTTATTTTTCTAAAAGAAAACATTGAAGGAATAAAAATAATTAACATTTTATAAGGTCATTTAATCTAACTCGATTAGTATTGTCGGAGGACACGTGTCGGCCACAACTTAATCTACACTTTTTCAATACATATTATCTCAACGAAAGAGAATGCAAATCCGTTTCAATGCAATTAAATTAAAAACATAATAATGATATAACAATTTTATTTGAATAGTTTAATCACGACATTTAATTAAATTTATCAAAGTTTATTTCCTATAGATACTAAAATAGATCTAAAAATATCATGTGCATACGTGTTATGCACTAGTTAAATTAAAAGGAACAACATTTGCCTCATGAGCTACACGTGAAGGAGTTCGTCAAGGTTGGAGGCTATCTCCATCCCCGCCCCGTTGGGGATTTTTCCCCACCTTCGCTCTCGTCCCAAAAATTTTGGGGGCGAGTACGGAGTGGAGATTCCCCAATATATATTTTTATTTTTATTTATTTATTTTATTTTTTTAAGAAAGATTTATAAAGAAATTTGACTATTACTAATACGATAAGAAATTAGGTTGGGACTTTTTGTTAAAAAAATTAGAAAAGTATATATAATAATTAATATATTTATATTATTTTCTATAAAAAGATAAAAAGTATTAAACAGGTATGGTGCGGGGAAACCTCTCCTCATCCCCCTCACCATCCGGCAACTCAAATAGGATCTTAGGTTTGATCCGTCTCTGGTCAAACTGGGGATTTCCGTGACTTGACTGGGTCTTTTTTGCCATCCCTACTCCAGCCACGACTACCAATCTCGTATGGTGCCTCTACCTCTTTCTCTCTATGTAAAATTTAACACTTCCTGCTGAGATTTGTACAATTTCTAACGTAACTGAGATCGCATGAATCCCAGGTTGAGATTAATGCAATTTCAAACGAGAGATTGCACAAATCTTGTGTTGGGTAAATATATGCTATATATATTAACTGTATAATACTGACAAACAGATTATAGCATAACTGACTACAAATGATATAAATTTGAACAACTCGATGAACACCAAAACTTGATAAAATAGTCGAGGCACGCTTCAATAGTGCTGACCAAAAGACAATTATTCGCCTTGTACAAGTTGCTAGCAGACTACAGCGATCGTCTCGGTAGGATACAACGACTAACTCCGGTAGAACTGCAACCTCGAACTACTCGGATCTGGCAGAACTCTTAGATACTTGCTCTTAACACAAACAAGAATAAGAACTTAAAAAGAAGAGAGAATTCTTGTGAGAGGAGGAGAATACTCAATTGAGGTATGGTTGGATATCTCAAAATGAAGCAAAACAACAACTATATATAATTGTCCAAAACAAGTAACATCTCACAAGTTTTTAACACAAATAAAGTTACAAATGTTTAACTTTGTAACTTTAACAAAATCAAAAGAAAAAAACTCATTATTTAAAGATATAACTTCAATTTCAATAAAATGAAGAAACATAACAACTAAAACAATTGATAAACAACATGTAAAATGTGATTCACAACGTATATGTGAATTAATAGTTACGAATTTAATTTCCGGATGTTAAATTCGTAAATATTCAACGGTTTATCAACTATTTATCAAAATCACTTTCTTTCACCCATCAAAACTCCAACAATCCCCCACATGAAAGAAAGTCATCAGACAGACAAAACAAGACCAAGACGTTGAGAGCAAATAGATAAGTTATGCATCAGGAGAGGTGTCTTTGGACTTGAACCTTCCTTAGTGAATATTTATCGAATTTACCGAAGAAATAGTGAGAACTAGCTCTGGAACTAACATTCTCATGATAAATTGAGACAACAAATATCACACATAACTTATCTTGTATCTTTGAGTTCTATACGGTTGTGTCCATTTTGGTCCTGGACAAGATCCTGAATTCATGAGAGTTTTAGAGAACATAAGCCATTTGAAAAGTTCTCATAGAACCAACCCAATTCTACTCTTACATAGGTGATATTGATTAAGAGTATTCTGCCACTACTCCTCTGTAATCAAGATATCAATATGACCTCAACATCAACAGATCACACACACAACATCATAGACATGGGATGAAACTATAAGTTTCTTAGTGTGTGAACTATGAATTATCCCGCCAGTTTGCCTATTGAACCTAGATCTTGGGATCTTCAGTCAACTAGGTTAGGTTATCATCATCAGATTTTCATTTCATAGGCTTTGGCCCCCATTTCCCTCGATATATATGCAACATTCTCTTTTGATTTTACATAATTAATGGAAATTATTTCATTAGAGAGCAACTGCCTGATAGAATTATGTCTGCGTCTTATGTGTCGTGACTTCCCATTGTAGACATTATTCTTAGCTCTTATTGAGGCTGCTAAACTGTCACAATAAATACATATGGCACTTACAGGCTTCGGCCACAACGGAATATTTTCAAAAAAGTTTTGAAGCCATTCTGCTTCTTCTCCAGCTTTATCAAGAGCTATAAACTCTGATTCCATAGTAGATCTTGCTATACACGTTTATTTTGAAGATTTTCATGGCACATCTGATTCGCCTAAGATAAATATGTACCCACTGGTTGACTTAGTCTTCATGCTATCAGAGATCCAGTTAGCATCACTAAATCCTTCCAGTACTGATGAATATTTTGTATAATGCAATCCATAGCCTAAAGTGTACTTCAAATACTTTAAAACTCTAACTAGAGCATTCCAATGATCATGCGCAGGATTACTAGTGTATCTTGTCAATCTTCCTACCGAATAGGCAATATCAAGTCTTGTACAATTCATTATGTACATTAAACTACCCACAACTCTAGAGTATTCTAGAGAAGATACACTTTCACCATTATTCTTCTTCAACTTACAATTTGGATCAAACGGAGTAACTATCGGTTTACTCTCAAAATGACCAAATTTTCTCGACACTTTCTTTATGTAATGTAATGAGATTTAGAAAGTATATGTCAATTTGGATTTCTTGTTATTTTGATTCCAAGGATAACATCAGCAAGACCAAGGTCTTTCATATCAAAGTTGGAATTCAACATCCTTTTAGTGGAATCAATGACACTTCTAGTTGCACATTATCAACATATCATCCACATATAAGCAAACAATGACGCAATCTTAATCTATGGTTTTAACATAGACACATTTATCACACTCATTTATCTTAAATCCATTAGATAACATAGTGTGATCAAACTTCTCATAACATTGTTTGGGTGCTGGTTTCAACCCATAAAGAGACTTGACAAGTTTACAAACCTTATTTTCAAGTCCTTCTACAACAAACTTTCTGGTTGTTCCATATAGATTTTTTCATCTAAATCTTCATATAAAACGCAGTTTTTACATCCATTTGGTGTATTTCCAAATTTCGTAAAGCTGCTATAGCGATTAACATCCTTATAGATGTAATCCTCGTCAATAGAGAATAGGTATCAAAGAAATCTAGCATTTCTTTCTGATGATAGCCTCTATCTACTAAACGGGTTTTATATTTATCAATAGTGCCATCAGCTTTTAGCTTTCTTTTGAAACTCCGTTTACTTCCAATTGGATTAGT
The DNA here is from genome assembly GCF_013281855.1 of Momordica charantia. Lineage (NCBI taxonomy): Eukaryota > Viridiplantae > Streptophyta > Magnoliopsida > Cucurbitales > Cucurbitaceae > Momordica > Momordica charantia. The sequence continues at coordinate 37,222 of NW_028275189.1, read as the reverse complement.
TCCAGGAGGTAAATCAACCAATACCCAGGTATTGTTTTGCAAAATAGATTCTATCTCATTATTGATAGCTTCTCTCTAATAAGGTGCATCTGGAGATGACTAAGCTTTTTGAAAATTTTGAGGCTCCCCATCTATCATATATGTCATGAAATCAGGTCCAAAAGAAGTAGTTTTCTTAGCTTTTTTGCTTCTTCAAGGTTCGATCTCAGTTTTTTGATTGTTTTGACCTTTTGAAGAGCTAGTCTCATGATTTCTTTTTGTACCATTACCTTTGGGTATTTCTTCTTTAAAAGGAAATATATCTTCAAAGAATTCAGCTTCGATAGATTTCATAATAGTATTATTATTAATATCAGGTATTTCTGATTTAATTACCAGGAATCTATAAGCAACACTATGCATAACATAGCCTATAAAGACACAATCAACTGTCTTAGATCCAAGTTTTGCCCTTTTTGGTAAAGAAACTTGTACCTTTGCCAAACCCCCCCACACTTTGAGTATTTTATATGAGGGTAACTTCTTTTTCCACATTTCATAAGGTGACTTATTAGTCTTCTTACGTGGAATTTTATTTAAGATAAAATTTTCTGTAAGCAAAGCCTCCCCCTACAAATTATGGGATAAACATGAACTATTTAACATGCAATTAACCATGTCCTTAAAAGTTCGGTTCTTTCTTTCAGCTATACCATTTTGTTGTGGTGTATAAGGTGCTGTAGTTTGATGGATTATACCATTAACTTCACAAAATTCAGAAAGTGATGATGATTCATATTCACCACCTCTATCTGATTTAAGCACTTTTATTTTCCTCTCAAGTTGATTTTCAACTTCTGCCTTATATGTTTTGAAAACATCTAAGGTCTCATCTTTACTATGTAATAAATATACATAGCAATATTTACTACAATCATCAATGAATGTGACAAAGTATCTCTTACCACCTCTTGTGGGAGTATTTTTCAAATCACATATATCACTGTGGATTAAATCAAGTAACTCATTACTTCTTTTCACAGACGAAAATAACTTTCTAGAAAACTTTGATTCAACACAAACTTCACATTTGTGTTTATTATCAATGTTAAAATTAGGCAATAGTCCTACACTTACGATTCTTTGTAAAGAATGATAATTGACATGCCCCAGCCTAGAATGTCATACATCACACAACTCAACAATATAAGCAGAAGAGTTGTTATTATTATTGTTGTTCTTGGACACTTGTGCCAGTACATTTAATTTGAACATGCCATCATTCAGATAGTCCTTTCCCACGTACATACCCCCTTAGTCAGAATAAACTTATATGACTCAAATACAAGCTTGAACCCATTTTTGTTAAGTAGGGTTCCTGACACAAGACGATTGTTTCGAATCTCTGGCACATGTCACACATCAGTGAGGGTAAGTATCTTTCCAAAAGTCCATTTCAGCAGGACTTTTCCTCTGCCTTCCACTGAGGCTGTTGAAGCATTTCCCATGTACAGTTTATCACTGCCATCAAGCTTCTCATAAGTGGTGAATAGTGATTTATCCCCACAGACCTGCCTAGTAGCACCAGTATCAATCCACCAGCCTTTGGTTTCAGAGGCCATATTTACCTCAGAGATGACAACAATTAAATTGTCATCTTTCACAATGTTGGCTTGATTGTTGGAGCTTTGTCCCTTCTTGTGTCTACAATTTGCAGCTATATGGCCACTCTTGCCACAAACCCAGCAGATTGCACGAATGCGCTTGTTAGCGTCATTCCTTAGCCCAAGATTCACATTCTTCGTCTTTGCTTGATTATTCTTGGGATGACGCCTTGAAGCTTCAGCAATATGGGCATTAGCTTCAACTTTACGTGGCTCTTTATCTCCCTTTGTGTTGTCCTCTTCAATGCAGAGTTTCACAGTAAGATTCTCCATGGACAACTCCTTTCGCTTGTGTTTGAGATAACATTTGAATTCTCTCCAAGCAGGAGGCAACTTCTCAATCACAAGAGCAACTTGGAATGGTTCATTAATAACCAATCCTTCACTTTGCAAATCACTGATGATAATTTCCAATTCTTCCAATTGGTTGACTACCAACTTGGTATCAACCATTTTATAATCTAAGAATTTTCCAACAAAGAATTTCGTAGTACCAGCATCTTCCAACTTATACTTCTTATCTAATGCCTCCCACAATTGCCTTGAAGTATCAAAAGCATTGCAGTAGACATTCTACAAGGTATCATCCAGGCAATTCAGGATGTAGTCGCGACATAGAAAGTCTGAATGCAACCACGCTTGCTTGGCAGCTTCAGTTTCAGGAGTGATTGCTTCTAGGGGAGTAGTTGGGCATATCTCCTTTAGGATGTGAGTAAGATTTAGAGTGGTGAGGTAGAAGATCATCTTCTCCGGTTTTTCAGCATTTGATTTGACAATGGTTGATCCCATCATCGTAGGAGTAGAACTCACACTTGCTCTTAACACAAACAAGAACAATAACTCAAAAATAAGAGAGAATTCTTGTGAGAGGAGGTGAATACTCAATTGAGGTATGCTTGAATATTTCAAAATGAAGTAAAATAACAACTATATATAGTTGTCCAAAACAAGTAACATCTCACAAGTTTTTAACACAAATAAAGTTACAAATGTGTAACTTTGTAACTTTAACAAAATCAAAAGAAAAAACTCATTAATTAAAGATATAACTTCAATTTCAATAAAATGAAGAAACATAACAACTAAAACAATTGATAAACAACATGTAAAATGTGAATTAATAGTTACAATTTCCAGATGTTAAATTCGTAAATATCCAACGGTTTATCAATTATTTATCAAAATCAGTTACTTTCACCCGTTCAAACTCCAACATCTTCAACTTCTATGCAATTTCAATAATGAATCTTGGCCTAAAATTTGTTCCATTCAATTTTAGCATACAAAAAACGCTCTCCCATATCTGGCATTCATTTTTCAATATTTATTCTTTTTATCAAGTCAGACTTTTTTTTTTTTGGAATCACATGAATTTCTTCCCAAATCTCGAGAAAAGCTCTCGTAAAGTTTCATTCCATCTTTCGTGCTCTTTAATTCGACCCAATACAAATTTGATATTTTTTATTCAAATAATCGAGAGTTAAATAATTTAAGAGTGATTTTGTAATCCAACTTTCACCAAAATAATAATAACAATAAGGTTAAAAAACCATATTGGAGGGTCAGAAAAACTTAAAAATTTGAAAAGGGTAAAAAAATTCAATCCAAACAACTTTGGGAGTAAAAAAATGTTAATTTCCACACAAACAAAGGACAACAGAAAATATTATATTAAAATATTGATTAAAATATAAACAATCAACTTGTTTTTTTAAAAAAGACAAAAGAAAATATTAGTAAATCAGATCTGGGAATCTTTTGCTGGACAAAGTAGTTTTATATTTTAAACTAGTAATAACTGTACATAAAGTAGGATCATTGAGAATATATTGTACACATCAATAATGTTTGTTTATACAAAATTCCCACATGTTTTTTTTATTCAATGAAAGTTGTTTCAATAAACAATTATGTCAACGTTTCAAAATTTGTGTTAACAATAAAATATTTTATAGAAATTAAATAAAAAATTTAGACATAATTAACATAATACAATACTCAAATTATGTTATTATATTTAATAATTAATTGAGTTCTCTTAATTTTTTTTTAAAATTTAGTGACAACTACAAAAAACAGTTGAAAGACATTCTTTTTTAATAAATGTTGAATCTTATTATAGACTCTAAATTTTCAACCTTATTTCCTTTTAGATCGTAAATTTTCAAATATTCTATTTTAGTGTATAAGTTTTGTCTCGATTGATTTAGATATATATCTCCGACAAAAGATCGTGACTTTGAATTCCCACCCCACTTGTAATGATAAAAGAAAAGTTCCAAATAATAGTTTAGTTTGCAAGATCTTAGATCTTAATAAAATTACTAATAAAAAGTTAGACTAAAATAATTTTGTATACAAATAGGGGTGAATCTAGATAACAAATTTTGGACCGTTGTCCATGTATTTTAAAAATATTTGTTGCAGTCATTATATTTAAGATTCCTATTTGAAAACTTTTAACAAAAATTCTAAACACAACGAAAACCCTTCCATACAAAGTTATAACTGCATTTCATAAAAATTATTGAAAATGATGTTGTGGTGAAATTGCGATAGAAAAAATAAGATTAAAAACCGAAATGAAAGGACCAGAACGGTCACTTTTCAAAATTGAACCATCGAAAATTATAAAGATTAAAATGAATAAAAGTATTTTGAGAATAGAAAAAGTAAAACATAGATGAAAATAAATTTTTGAATCTCAAACATTTTATAATAACTTGCGTTTGTTTTGTTACCGTTATTTATTTCCAATTTCACACATCGCAACATGTTGCTCTAACAAACCCGCCGGCTAATTCTCCCCCACTTCTTCCGTTGGAAAACTCTGCAGCTTCTTCATCTGACGGATACTGGAAAAAATGGCGGTCCGGCGAGATAATTCTGCTCCGGTGGAGCCGTGGAACGAGTTGACCGGAAAAGTGGTGATGGTGACCGGAGCCTCAACGGGGCTGGGGCGGGAGTTCTGTGTGGATCTTGCTAGAGCTGGATGCAAAATCATCGCTGCTGCTCGCCGTATCGATAAACTCCGATCTCTCTGCGACGAAATTAATGGACTAGATTTCTCCAGTTCCTTGTTGGTATCCTCCGCCCCTGCCTCGTCCAATGCCGCGGCGGAGAGCCACCGTGCTGTGGCAGTGGAGCTCGACGTTAGCTCGGATGGAAAGACTATCGAGAAGTGCGTGAAAAAAGCTTGGGATTCTTTTGGTTTCATCGATGCTTTGGTTAACAATGCTGGATTAAGAGGTACATTGTATAAATTTTGAAGAAGGAAGGTAGAAAATAAAATATTTTTTCTATTTTTTAAAAGAGTCGACTTATTCTTGGGTTATTTATTTATTTTGTTTAGTATATGTCAATTAAAAGTGAGTTATATGCAGACAAAAAAAATACTCTCATATGGATGATCACAAAATAAATCTCATCTTATTTTTTAAAAGTGATCAAAAGCAGAAGTATTTATATCCTTCTGCCAAAATATAGTTTGATAAATACAGAGACTCCCAAACTATTTAAAACAGAATTATTAAACTCATAACAGCATACTGATATATTTAACTAAACTATCCTCTCAGTAACTAATTTGCAACTTAATGAGCTGTCTTAATACCCCCTCAAGCCAATGGAGCAAGGAGACACTACATTGAGCTTGGATTTAAGAGGCAAAAAACTAGCAGCAGAGAGAGGCTTTGTAAACAAGTCTGCAACTTGAGCTGAGGCTGGGAGATGACAAACAAACAATTTCTTTTGAAGAACCAAATCCCGAACGAAATATATATCCAACTCGACATGTTTGGTTCGGGAATGGAGAATTGGATTTGCACTGAGGTGAACAGCCCCTAGATTATCACACCACAGCGTAGGGGATCGAGGAAGAAACAAGTGCAGATCAGAAAATAAGGATTGAACCCATATCAAATCAGTAGTAGCATGTGCTAGGCTTCGGAATTCAGCCTCAGTACTGGAACGGGAGATAATAGGTTGTTTCTTCGAAGACCAAGTAATAAGGTTGCCTCCCAAGTATATACAAAACCCGGATGTGGAGCGTCAGTCATCAGGATCCGACGCCCAATCTGAATCTGCAAACCCCTGAAGATGAAGATCAATAGGCTTTCGAAGATATAGTCCATGATCAAATGAACCTTTAAGATAACGAAGGATTTGTTTAACTGCTTGCCAATGAAGAGTAGTTGGAGCATGCATGAATTGACACACCTTGTTAACGCTATACGCCAGCTCAGGACGTGTAATGGTGACATATTGTAGAGCTCCAACCGTACTACGATACAAATGTGGATCAGCAAATTTCTCACCCTTAAAAGCAGACAAAACACTGCCACTAATCATTGGTGTAGCAATTGGATTGGACTCATGCATTTTTGTCTTATGAAGGAGGTCAGAAATATATTTAGATTGACACAAAAATAATCCTCCAGCCTCTGGATATGAGACTTCGATACCCAAAAAGTAACTCAAAATTCCAAGATCCTTAATAGAAAATTGAGCATGCAAAGCAGCCACAAGACTATCAATATCAGATTGAGAGCTACCCGTTATGATCATGTCATCCACATAAACCAGAACATAGCAATGAGAGGAAGCAGTATGTCTAACCAAAAGTGAGGTATCAGCTCGAGAGTTAGAGAAGCCCAGAGTATGTAAAAACTGACTTAGTCGATCAAACCACGCCCGTGGTGCTTGCTTCAGCCCATATAAAGCTTTATGGAGCTTGCAAACCAAAGGAACAGTACCAGAAACTTCCATACCAGGTGGTTGGGCCATCAAGACATCTTCCGAAAGAAAACCATGAAGGAATGTATTATTGACATCAACCTGTCTCAAAGACCAGCCATTAGAGAGAGCAAGAGTCAGTAATACCCGAATAGTAATAGGTTTCACAACTGGACTAAACGTTTCAGTGTAATCAATATCAGCTGCCTGATGAAATCCTTTGGCTACAAGACGAGCCTTATAGCGAGCAATTGTGCCATCTGAATTTCGTTTAATCTTATAAACCCACTTGCATCCTATGACTTTCTTATCAATGGGGCGAGGGACTAGAGACCACGTTTGATTACGTAGAAGAGTCTCATATTCCTCTTTCATAGCTACCCGCCAGTGTTCACAATGTAAAGCCTCATTGACTGTAGGAGGTTCAATTTCCAGATACTGACTAAAAAATGCCTTGGGTTTGAATATCCCATTTTTGGATCGAGTAACCATAGTGTGTGTATTGGAAGGGGGCAGAGAAGGAGCAGTCTCTAAAACTGGAACATTAGAGTTTGGAGGAGGTGGAGGTGGAGATAGAGGTGGAGGTGGCAGAATAGGACTGGTAGGAGACATAGGTGCAGCAGGTATAGAAGGATTAGATATTAAAGGAGGAGTGGCAGAGGGAGAAGAAGAAGAGGAAGGAAAATTACAATAAGGAGTTGAAGAAACAATTGGGATAGAAGAGGAAAAACTAGAAGAAGAGGCAGTAGCGAAAGAAGGAAATAGTTTTGAAAATGGAAAACATTGTTCATCAAACCGAACATGTCGAGATATATACAAACGCCCAGTAGAAGCGAGACATTTGTAACCTTTATGATGAGAACTATAACCAAGAAAAAGACAAGGAATAGATCGAGATTAGATTTTATGATTATTGTAGGCACGAAGGGAAGGAAAACATAAGCAACCAAAAGTCTTCAAGAATGAATAATCAGGGGGACGGCCAAACAACTTTTCAGTAGTGGTAAGTCCATGAAGAGCCGTAGTGGGAAGTTTGTTAATGAGATAAGCATCGGTGGAAAAAGCATTATCCCAGAAGGACAACGGAATGGAAGCTTGAGATAAGAGCGTAAGACCCATATCAACAACTTGACGATGTTTTCTTTCGACAAGGCCATTGTGTTGTGAAGTATATGGACATGACATGCGATGTTCAATACCATTGTTTTGAAGAAAAGGAGCAAAGGAACGAAATTCACCACCACCATCCGTTTGAAGACGGAGAATGGAACAGTTCAAGGATTTTTCAGCAAGATTTTTAAACAATAAGAAGGCTTGAAAGGCTTCAGATTTATTATGCAGAAAATAAATCCATGTATAACGAGAATAAGCATCAACAAAGCTAATGAAATAGCGAAAACCATTGCGTGAAGACACAAAGGCCGGACCCCATAAATCTGCAACAACCAATTGGAGTGGAGCATGATATTGGGTTTGAGAGGATTGAAAAGGGAGATTATGAGATTTAGCTATAGCACACGCATGACACAAAGAATGTATTTTATTTGAAGAAACAGAAATATTACATAGACGCAATACATGTTGAACAGTAGAGAAAGCCGGATGACCTAATCGTCTATGCCAGATATCTAAAGCAGAAGAATTACAAACAATAGGAGAATGCAACATAGGAGAATCAGAAAAATTTAAGGTTGTAGTAAGAACAGTGGAAGAATCATTACAGGGAGAGGGATGATTCAAACTGACATTGGATAAAGGTGGAGATGAAGCCTTTTGCAACTCGAATTGATATAACCCTTCATGAACTTTCCCTTGAAGAAGCAGCTGGCCAGTTTTGATATCCTTCACAAAACAATGAAAAGGATGAAATTCAAAAAACACCTTATTATCTTGAGAGAATTGACTGACGCTAATTAAGTTTTTGGCAATTTGAGGAACATGTAAGAGATTTCGCAAATGAAAGACAGGTTTGACAGGATGTAAAGAGGTTTTTGGTTGAAGATAGGTAGAGCCAGTGTGAGAGATGTCCAAACCTGTCCCATTTCCAACTTGAATTTTACCATCACCATGATACTCAGATCCAAGTGAGAAGTTTCCAAATTCATTTGTAACATGATTAGTCGGCCCAGAGTCACGGTACCAATTAGAGTCTCTGTTGAAGTCTTGAGCGACCATCAATGCTTGCATCTGTGAAGGAGAAGCACTATTCATGGAAAAATTTCCATTCTGAGTAGCAGGCGATGAGAAAGCATTGTGACTTGGAGTATTGAGAGGAAATCCAGATGAAAAGCCCGCAGGAGAAAAAGTATTAGGGTTCATATTTGGACCAAGAAAATTACGCTCAAATCGCATATAGCACCGCAGAGCTGTGTGACCAAATCGTCCGCAAATCTGACATTGTGGCTTGTTATTTCCGGTCCAATTCCGACGATTCGATGATCTGTTGTTAGTACCACGTCCCCGCTGAGAATAATTTGACTGATGGGGATTGAAGCATTTTGACTGATGCAAATTGTTTTTCTTGCTCGAATCATTGAGAGTAAGATTAACCGAAGGAAGCGATCCATCAGAGTTGATGAGATTCCTTTCATTTCGACCTTCTTGTTGAAGAAGAAGTGAGCAGACTTCCTGAAGTGTTTGTGGCATATTTCGAGCAGTAATAACAGAGATAATCGCATCAAATTCAGGTCCGAGGCCAGCTAAAATGTGCATAATGTGATCCTCTGTGGACAGCTTCTTACCCGCAATTGCTAAGGAGTCAACCAAATTCTTGATTTTAAGAAAATAATCCTTGAGGCTCAGATTACCTTTCTTGAAATTTTCCAGTTTCAATTTCAATTGCATTACCCTAGCCAGGGTGCGAGAAGCAAACATGCATTCCAAAACTGTCCAGATTTCTCTCGCCGATTTGCAATCAAGCATTTGTGATAAAATGTCTTCATTCATCGAACCAAGAAGCCAAGCAGAGATGAGTTTGTCCTGCTTAATCCATTCAAAATACGCCGGATTTTGTTGCAGAGAAGAGGATGAACTTTCATCTTCTGTGGTTTGAACAAATTGAGCAGGAGTATCTTCATTCGAATCAATGTAACTTTCTAATCCATTTCCTTGAAGTGCGGTGCGAATTTGAAATTTCCACAGTAGATAATTATCATCATTCAATCTAACAATTGAGACTTTACTCCCTGGATTAATTGTCTTGCTTGCTTGAATTATTCTAGCAGCATCTGAATTTCTTATTGAAGATAGAGAAGCCATTCGAGTATCTTTTCAAGAACCCGTCGTTAGACTGTGGCTCTAATACCAAAGACAAAAAAATACTCTCATATGCATGATCACAAAATAAATTTCATCTTATTTTTTAAAAGTGATCAAAAGCAGAAGTATTTATATCCTCCTGCCAAAATATAGTTTGATAAATACAGAGACTCCTAAACTATTCAAAACAGAATTACTAAACTCATAACAGCGTACTGATATATTTAACTAAACTATCCTTGAGCTATGCTCGCTTTGACGGCTTAGCTGAATTAATTATTATTTTCGTTTTGCACATGTATAAAAAAAGTTTTTATACACATGAGTAACACTCTAATTTCATCTTCCATCTCAAATCCTCTCATAAGCCTTCCAAGACCTCAAACACAAGCTCGTCGGTCACCTCCACCGCCACAACTTCAAGATCTTTGATTCCCGTCTTGTGTCGCCACCGGGGTTCGTTCAAAGAGAGAGAAGGTGGGGAAGTGAAGGAAGATGTGTGGTCGTTCAAAGACATGAGGGTTGTGACTTGTGAAACGAAGGGGGGGGGGGGGGGGGGGGGGGGGGCGTGGGTTGTGAAGTCATGAGGAGGGAGAAGAGTGGCTTATAAATATAAAGAAACCCTAATGTTGGTAAACCGAACCGGGTTCGGTTCATTTCGGTCTCGGTTCATATTTTATATAAACCGATTCGACCCGAACCAATTCGGTTCGGTTCAGTTTTTTGGGTCAGTTCGGTTTCTTTCCCCCAATAAAAACATTGATGAAAAGTCTAGGCTAATATATTTGAATTGGAATATAATTTTGATTTTAAATTCAAACATTCTGTCTCAATTTTTTTAAAAAAATTAATCCAAATCTAATGTATAATCCATTATTATTATTTTTAAAATTTGAAATCATAAATGAAAATTCGAAGGTATGACATTCAAAACTTACTTAACTTAATCAATTAAGTTATGTTCATATCAATATTTTAACATTTTGGTTAGAGTTTTGAAAATATTTTTTAAGTTTAAAATTTTAAAAGTAATCAGGGTCGATGAAATTCAAGTAGTTGCTATGTCAAATCTATATGTTATATATATTCCTAATTACTTCATAGTAAAGCCAAATTCTTACAAATTTTAAATTAAACTATTGCCAACTATAACTTAAAAATTAAGTTATTTTTAATTTTAAACTATATGTAACTAAATTGTTACATAATACAGTTTAAATTTGCTTAAAATAGGTCTCATTAAAGATAAAAGGTCAGTTATCCATTTGCTTGTTTGATAATTTATGCCCTCATTTTGATTGAAGACTAAAGTGTAAACCATTTTATTATAATATAGGTACAGTAGAGTCTTCACTCAATTTGTCTGAAGAGGAATGGGATCAAGTATTAGACACAAATCTTAGAGGAGCTTGGTTGGTGTCGAAATATGTGTGCATACACATGCGTGACACCAATCGAAGTGGATCCATCATCAATATTTCTTCGATCACAGGCGTTAACAGAGTGCAACAACCAGGAAGCATTGCCTATGCTACTTCAAAGACGGGCTTAAACACTTTAACAAAGGTATAGTTTCTTATACCGACTTGTTTTTACTCTTTAAATGTTGAAAAGATGTTTTGTCGTCATAGTTTCTATAAACATGAGTTTGACTAATAAGAAGTCTAGAAACTATTGTTGGATTTGTAAGGGAAATGCAAACAAAATCTCACGTTGACTAGGGAAGGAAGTAATTAATCATGGATATATAAGAAAGAACAACTATCTCCCTTGGTACGAGGTCTTTTAGGTGGAACCAAAAGTAAAGCCGTGAGGACTATGTCCAAAGCGGACAATATCATAGCATTGTGGAGATATTAGAGATACTGTTGTAATTTGAATTTGCATGAATCACATGACTTTTTAGATTTGAACCGGTGACACGAGGATTTTCAGTCCTCTACTTTACCAAGTGTGATAGTTTAAGATACACAAAACTTTCGTATCAAATGTGTAGGGTTAATTAGTTTCACAATCCTATGATATATATATACAAACCTGAAAGTGTTAAGTTAGATGCAATTTAATCTTATCTTATCAATTGTTTTTTCTCTATCATTTTGTCTTCTATGGTTTACTTTGATTTTATGAATCGTCCTAGCTAGTGTATGTCTAGTTCATGTTAATTTGTTGCTTCTGTAAAAAGCTTTCATTTTATACTGTGTAACTTGGTGACAGGTTATGGCAATGGAACTAGGAAGATACAAAATCAGGGTGAATTCCATATCACCTGGACTGTTTAAATCTGAGATTACAAAGAACCTTATGGAGAAATATTGGCTTAAGAATGTAGTGCGAAGAACAGCACCTTTAAAAACATTAGGAACTTGTGATCCTGCATTAACAACACTACTTCGATATCTGGTACACGACTCTTCTAGTTACGTTTCAGGCAATATTTTCATTGTCGATGCAGGCACCACATTACCCACCATTCCAATTTTCTCATCCCTTTGAAGAAAGTTTCTTTCTTCAAATTTGCACCAAGTTTTCCACACCCTTTTGAAGATTGTTTGATGTCGACATTGATTGCAATGTCTCAAGGATTTCTCCATTACTTTTTTCATTCTAATAAATATAATGTACATCAAGTGAATGGGTATCTTATTATAAATTTTAATACCATGAATTATCTATTTCAAGTTGCCTTTAATTTTTATGTAATTTATTTGGATTTGGCTTAGTGAAAGTGTACCATCTCATTTATGAATCAAGTTGATTGATGTGTTTGACCTTTTTAATTGTAACTATAAGTAAAATCTCCTTCAAACTGATACTCCTCTATGTCTCCCTCATTAAGAAATGGTGTAGGGTTGAATATTTTACATAAAGTATTACCGTACGTAGTTCTCTTATATTACATTAAAATTGAATTTCATTATATACGAATTGGTTAAGATATACCTATTTTTTATTCAGAGATCGTGAGTTTAAATCTCCACTCCCACATATTGTACTAAAAAAATAATAAATTAAACCTTGTTTGATGAAAATAGATATTATATAAAGAGGTTGTGCAACACTATAGAATGATACCTTGTTATAACTTATTATTATTCTTTAAGAATTTTTTTGACATGACAATATAAATTATTTACTTCTCTAAAAAGTCCAGTGAAATCTCTCAACAAAAAAAGAAATATATATATTTTTTAATTTTAAATTAGGTGAAGCTGAGGAAGACAAGTGATGCAGGATGGGTTTCTTTTAAGTGGTCACCACCCTGAACTTTCTTTCTTTTCTCTTGAGCTTAGAAAAATTCAAGCAGAGTGAACCAATTAAAATTAGCCAAGGAAAAACCTACGTGACATAATAATTAGTCAATTGATGAAAATTTAGAGGAGAAGAAAGGTCATCTAAGACACGAGAGTTTCCGATTTTCGACCTCCAAATTTCTAAGGAATTGGTAGAAATTTCGAATTTTCTTTGCTTGATGGCAATTTGAATGTAGAGATTAGTACATAGATGATCTATTTAAAAATCATAATTACGTAAAAAGATGGAAAAATATAAAATTTACACTTTTGTCATGAAATAATCCCTAATTAGATGATACCCATAACACAAATTACTAATATATCCATATAATTCATTTCAATATTAAATAATTATTAAAATATAAAATTGGTAAATTGGGAGGTCAAATTCCTTATAATGTGCTAACGATACTTCCCAAAATTAAAAAATCTCAAAACCCAAAAAACCATCTATTTTCGAAACTCACCTCTTTCTTCTTCCTCGTTTTTCTTTTCTTCCTCCGACCGTCGGTTTTCCTTCCTCCGACCATCCGTTCCTCTTTTCCGACCGTCCGTCGCTGTCTGCCTTCCTCCAGTCGGCTCCATTTTTCTTTGTCGCAAGAGCATTTCATCTCCGACCGCCTTCGAAAGGAGATTTCCGTTAGTTCTTCCTCTCCGGTCGTTTCTGAAAGCCTTCATCTCTGACCTACATCTGCCTGCCTTCATCTCCGACCGCCTCCATTTTTCTCAGTCGCCATAGCAGTTCATCTCCAGATTGAAATGTTTGCATTCCAACGGATGTTTTGAATTTCTGATTTCGTGTGAAATATTGTATATGTGAGGATATATAGTATAGTGATTTTATTAGGATATATCTTATAACTCAACTTGTATATATGGATATGCGGATATATACTATAGTGATTTTGAATGTATGTACGTGGATATATAAGTGGATATATCTTATAACTCAACTTGTATATATGCGGATATGCGAATATATACTATAGTGATTTTCAATGTATATATCCGGATATATAAGTGGATATATACTGTGATTTTGACTATATTTTTTTGAATATGTGGATATATGTTTGTTGAGACTTCAAACGATGTTTATGTGATTTTGAATTGTCCTTGAAGATTGAGCACAAATGTGGGACTGAATTAAGGGAAAATCAATGTTTTTGAATGAGTAAATTAAGGTTTTGAAAGAGTGAATCAAGATATTTGTGATGAAAATTAGTGTGGGGCCTACAATAATTAAATGATTATAGTAATAATTTATGGAATTAAATCTTTTATATTTCAAAAAAACAAATATGTATAATAAATATAAATGCAATAAATAAGGGTAAAATTAGAATTAAAATAAAATCCTACACAGAAATCTAAAAGTGTAAAATTAGAAAATTTTAGACATTTGTGTAAATATGTTAAAAGAAATAGACCATGTCATTTTTTTATTGATGAATTTGAATAGAGAAATTACTTTCCTAATTGTTGGGAGGCAAACTGCTGGGGTCGACTTGTTTAAATAGGATCAAGTAAGTCGACCTAACAGGTCGGGGTCCGATACTTTGGTAAAACAAAGACGTCCAAAGCTTCCACTTTGAGGTAGGAAAAAGTCCGGTGAAACGCATGGACCGAAGGTCCCTAAGGTGAGCCAGGTGCGAGTAGGGGAATACCATGATGGGAAAGTAGCTACTCCATCGATCACTATAAATACACCTCCCATCTATCACTCCAAGTATGAAAATCTGTCTGAAGCTAATATGTCTAAGCTTGGATTACTAATTAACTTGGGCGTCAGAGTGACCTACCTATTTTGCAGGTACCCCAAAGGATCTCGCCCTAAATCACCAACACCGACCTCTCAAGTCATGGCCCGTGCCTTAGACAGTTTTTTGCATCAACATTAATTATCTTACAAAGATATTTAATTAATTATCTTACTAAGATATTTAATTGTGTACGGAAGAGACTTATAATTTATGCACTTTCTGCTTGTAGGATAATTAATTGTTCAAATGTTGGCTTTATTGAATTATTGGCTTGTATAATTTGTTGGTGAAATCAATTATCCTAAGGACCGTTTTCCATTGATTTTTCCCTTAGTTTTGCTTGTCATTCTGATTTTCTATCTTGTCTTAAACACAATTTCCATTCTCAAAATAAAATTGTACGGTTGTATCTGTACTACTCACATGAACTTAAACCCAATATAATCTAGATGAAAACATCTCTATTTACTTATAATTATATTAAAAGTACTTTACTCGTATACTTGAGGTAATCAATTATGCTACAAGTCTTTTGGTGTCGTTGCCAGTAATAGACAATTGTTTAGTCTCACTTTTTTCTTTTTGAGTACAAGATGTAGAAATAGAGATTCGAACTCACGACCTTTTAGTTGAAATATGATAAGATTCAAGATGTGGAAATAGGTGTTTTAACTAGTTGAATTATGATCAGATTGGCTATTTAACGTCACTTTGTGATAGCACACTTTGTGACCTGTATTTTATGAGGATTATAACTTGATTTTTGTTAGTTTTCGTGTTATTCATGCCAAATTTATACACATGAGTATATATTGTGTAGGAACGAAACATTAGAGAGAAATTAAAGATATAGCTCACAAATATGGGAAGATCAAGACCTCACAGTGGATTCGCGAGTCTAATGTCACAAATGCAACTTCGACAAAGTCCACAAAGAGATTACGCAGCATTTGCTCCCACTCGCAAATAAGTCGGCCAATTGAAAGTGCCAGAAGCAATATCACAACGGGTCTATCTCGCAACCTCTACCCCACAGTTTCGAGAAAAACTGGTTTATTAAACTTGGATGGAGAAAACAATATTTGGAAAAAGCATTTGAAAGCATTTTGGAAAGCTTGTTTTAGACTTTAAAGCAAAGAGAAATAACAGATAATCAAGCATCCAACTTAAGGTAGGAAGGTGACTAGGTATACCTGCCAAAATACATTATAAAATAGTCTATAGTAGGTGTGGACGTGCAAAGTGACAAGGAATCACTTGCCATAAAAGATGTAAGAAAAGATAAATGAACCTGTAAACTAAATATAAAACATGAAAGCATGCGAAAAGAAGTTGTTATGGGCATTACAGCTACGCAGGCAAGTCTCGGACTAACATGATCATGACACCTAGCACCTAAAAGGACAGTGCATAGGTTTCCCATATAGTGTCTTGACACTTGCAACATGAAGGAACTATCAATTATTCAAGGTTGTAGCGTCGTGGTACTGCCAAGAAGTGTCATGGCGCCTGCAAATCAAGTGTAAAGACGAGTTCTAAGATAGAAGCAACACAGGATAGTCACTTGTAACACCACGACACTATAAATTTCGCGTTGGTTAAAAATTAACTTAGATCAAATAATTCAATTCTAAAAATTAATAAATAATCTATCAAAGAATATATATATATTTGGATTGAACTGGATGAGAATTTGATCTTCCTTAATTGACATTATAATATATTAACTAGTTGAGTTATTTAATAAGAAAATAAATTAACTTAAAAGAAATTAGGAAATATTAAAACTAAAATAATATTAAGCCAAAATTCACTCACCATGTGTCACATTTTAA
The DNA here is from genome assembly GCF_013281855.1 of Momordica charantia. Taxonomy (NCBI): domain Eukaryota; kingdom Viridiplantae; phylum Streptophyta; class Magnoliopsida; order Cucurbitales; family Cucurbitaceae; genus Momordica; species Momordica charantia. The sequence continues at coordinate 20,693 of NW_028275189.1, read as the reverse complement.
TATTTTGTGCACTATTTAGAGAAGTTTTTGGGGATTTCTTTAAAAAATTTAGAGAATTGATGGGAGAGAACACTATTTTCTTGGCCAAACTATGGACGACACAGTAGCATGATAGTGAGATCTAATATCTAGAAAGGAGATTAGGACATAGGACAACGATCCCTAAGAAAATCGCCATTAAAATGATCGAAAATTAGCCGAACTATTTTTTTTTTTAATACAACATGTGAGGTTTGGGATTTGACGATCTCTTAGTTTGAGATATATAGGTATCTCAACCGGTTTAGTTATACTCAGGTTGGCAATTAACCTAACTACTTCATATACATTATACAATTGTTTAAGAAACAGTGATTTATTATCATGACTTATACTACGCTTTGATATTATCATGACTTATACTACGCTAGGGAGAGAGAAGTGTTGGGATTGGTGGAGCCAAATCAAGGTCGAAATTGAAGGGATGTGAATCCCGGAGCGGAAGCGGACTTTCGTTGCTGATTTTCGGGATACAAAATTGAATTTTATAGAGGGAAAATACAGAGGAAATACAAACCTTTGAAGAACGTTTCTTCACTAAGTTCCCCTCGAACACCACCACCGGATCTTCCTCGCTATCCTCTTGGGTCTCGGGATCGTGTTTGTGGTAGCACCTTGATAGAAGAGAGGGAGAGATTGAGAGAATTTTTTAGAGCAATTCTGGGAGTTTTCCTCTTCTGTAACCTTCTGTTTTCCGATTCCCCAACTCTTGAAGAAGAATGGTGACGTGGGGTAACTCCCCACATCACAAAACCTCTCACTCCCCTGCAATTTTACAGGGGAGTTTAATATTAATAATAATAATATTATTATTAATATTAATATTAATATATATATATAATAATTATTATAATATATATATAATAATTAATATATATATAAAATTAATTAATCAAATTAATTAATATAATTAATTATTAATCCAATTAATAATTCATAAATATATATATACATAAATAATTAACACTTAATTATTTATTATAAAATTAGAATCATATTCTAAAACATTTCTCTCCTCTTATGCACATTATTTTTAACCTATAGTTTTAATATGAATCTCATTCATATTAATTTTATTTGAATCTCATTCAAATAATATCTCTCATAATATATAGTTTTAATTTACAATTAACTATATATATTATAATGTATCAATATACATATAATCCCTTAAGTAATTTGAACAATTCAAATTCTTCCAAAAAATTTGATCCTCGTTTTACCCGTTATGAACTAGTAAGGGGACCTAATGGACCTACAGATCCGAAGCTCCAACGATGCAAGATTAATCGGTCAAACTCATTGACCGAGTTAATCTAGATTCGTTAACTACGGGTCATTCCACTAAAGACCCGCAGTTGCACTCTTCTCACTGCAGAATGTTTTTCGTGTCCATGGATATACGACCATTAATGACGAGTCAATCATTCACGAGTGTTCGTAACTCAAGTTGTGTCAAATTACCGTTTTACCCCTGAGTTACATCTTACTCCTTAAACACCACTGCTCCTCTAATGAACAACCCGGTTATGGTCCAACCAATAACCGAAAATCCCTCTCGGCCAATGAGAGGGTGGGGCCCCTTGTTCAAGTGCCGGAGTCAGCATTTAAAGGAACACTCATCTACTCCCCTAAAGTCGGGGAGGAGTGAATTCCATCTTGTGAAGTTATGTTCCCAGCTCCCCACTCGGTCTCGTCCCCAAAATGGTAGGAATATTGAGTCGGCGACTCGGGCCACTCTCACCTATATAGATCAAAGGACGAGCCCTCACGGGCAGGAGTCCATAACTCACTCAGGATTGAGAATGAGTTGTCTGGTCATCCTAAGAAATAGCAATCTATTAGTTAACGGTGTTACACCTAAAGATTGCCTATTTCGTGGTCCGGTCTTATACTAACTCATTGTACAGGATACCCCTACTCGCATGTCTCCACACAAACGACCTGGATCGAGTCGTCTGTAACCTTTACAGAGTGGGCCGTATCCATAGTGTTGCTAGGATAAAGTACCCAGCCCTATCCATATACTATAGACCCTTTAGGTTATTCACGGGATATTATTCATTCATATATCAGGGGTATATCAAATATATATACCCCGTATATCAACTATATACCCAGTATATATATTGTCCCGATTACATCAAAAATAACCTTGGATGTTTAGTTTATTGGATTTTGGACAATGCAAAGCTATGATTCAACAACAAATTTATTGAGTAAAACTTTATTAAATAGACATTTATTTTTACAAAATACAAACTACGAGTTTAGGGCAACACACCCAACAGAAATGAGCTAGAGATGAGTCGGGATCAAGCCAGGACACGTCAATGAAAATAGGTGAAAATTGAGAGCTGCAGGAAAGGTCGCGAGCACAGTGCTGGGGCACTACAATAGAAATTCAAAAAAAAAAAAAGGTAGTGTTGAGATGCTACTGAAAGCGTCTCAACGCTCCGAACATGGAGGTGGAAAAACAAGGAGGCGTGCGGGCGTGTTTTAGGATGCTACATTATTCGTAGCGTTGAGACTTCTTCGTAGCGTTGAGACTTCAAGGGTAGCGTCTCAACGCTACGGCGAGGGTATTCTTACTGCTTTGTTTTTCATTAGGGGAGTCGTGAGATTAATTGTGCAGTCGTCTTTGGGGAGTTTTTGGTAGCAGCTTTGTGGCAGCGGCTCGGGTAATGGCAGCATAGAAAGGGTCAGATCGAGATCGTTGTTCTGGGGTAATTTGTTCTCGATTATTTTGTGAGTGTTTTCATTTTTGTACCTAAGTATTGTGTGTGATAATATTTAGAAGCTAGGAGACCTTTGTTGAGACCTGTAGAGAGTGAATATCGAAGTGAGATATTTTATTGATTGTATCCAATCTCATATTATAGTGGAACCCGCATCTAAGTGAAAAACTGGACCTAGCTCATAAACTGTTGGGGTGAACCAGTATAAATTCTTGTGTCGTTTTCTGCTTTTCCCTTTAATTTCTTATTTGTGTTGTGTAATTGTGACTTATTGAAGAAAAGCTCAATCCGAAGCATTTGTCGACTTTATCGGAAAGTCTATCACCTCCAAAGGCTACATTAAGCTACCCATCACCCTCCGCCGAAGTAACACTCAAATCACCAAGGTCGTTGAGTTCGTGATAATTGTTAAAGGTCGGCCTACAATGCAATATTTTGCCGATCTATAGTTCATGTCTTACAAGCAATTCCTTCCATTATGCACCAAGTCCTCAAGTACCCTGCTAAGAAGGGAGTTGGCACAACCCCAGGTGACAACAGAAGACCTCGATTGAATGTTGTTTAACTACTGCAGTCTACAAATAAGTCGAATCACCTTCGCAAATCATGGCTTAACTACTGCAGTCTACAAATAATTTTTTTAGTACAACATGTAAGAGTGAGGGATCGAACTCATAACTTCTTAGTTGGAGATATATGTCAATTACAGCTGAGCTATACTCGCTTCGTCTAAAACTCCACTGTAGATCACAAACTTAGAAGAAAAAATCATAATTTAAATCTCAACTATTAATTATGATTAATATATTGGGTGACCTGTAATATATAGACTATAGGGTAGGCTAGATGCCTTTCCCAATCAAATGTCGAATAAGGAAACCAAAGCCAACCAACATTAACAAGCTTTTTCTTTTCTTTCCTTCTTTTTTCCTTTCCATTTTCTCACACAAATACTAATAAAAGTTCATTTAAAATTGAAAAGTTTTAATTATTAAGACATGGAGTATTTTTAGTACAACAAGGTTTGAAGTGAAATAATTTAACATTCAATTTAAAAGAAAAAGATATTTGATGTAATTATTCATTAAAATATGCTCACATTGGAAGGACCTACCTCTCAAGAAAGACAGTACAATAAGATTTAAATCATTGTTTAAAATATTATATCAACAATCAACTTTATAAAATTAAAAATAATAAAAATAAAAAAAAAAAAGACAATTAAGAGGGAATAAGTTCAAATTCAATGATGACCATGTACCTTAAGAATTAATAATTCCTATATGTTTTTTGCTACTAATAAATGTTGTATGGTCAGATAGGTTGCCTCAATGGATTATTCGAAGTGTGTATATACTGACCCGAACACTCCTTAGAAAAAAAAAGACAATAGAAAATTTAAATAAAAATAGAACCTGACATCTTTTTAAACAATTAAGTTTATGTTAAACTAATAATAACTGTACGTAAAATAGAATAATTTTGGAACTGATATATTATGTCCATATATCTCAAAAATTATGAAAACTGATCAAATTTGTGTATAAGAAAATTTTAAGATCAGATCTAATTAAAAACTTTAAAGTTTAGAAGTGTAATAAACATGATCTAAATTTATTAATATTTAATAAATAGCTTTCTTAATATTTTTTATTTTAAAAAAAATGAAGAAGGTTCAAGCCTTTATTTGGTTGAATTTTATTGACTCTAAATTTTCATTCCTATTTTATTCTGGCTCTTTAATTTATAAATAGAATACTTAAAAAAAATTATAGAGATACATCTTTGATTCATTTACTTGATTATTAAATAAAAACTTTTAAAAGTTATTTGAACCAATTCCTTGGTATTAATCTTTCTTATATCATTCCAATTTTCTCCATGTCCCTGAAAGGACAATAATCTGATAACACTAGGTGCAATATAAAAGCTATCTTGTGGGAGTCCTGAGCGATGTGGGATTCAAATGTAAGAATAAATAAGGGCAGAGTGACCCCACAGGAAATTAAACCTCTTATTAATTCTTTAATTTTTCGTCTATTTTATTTTAAGGTAAATTACTTGTTTAATTTTGTGATATTTTTAATTTTAATTAATAAATTAAGATTAAAAATCTATATTGATAAACTTTTTATATTCTTTTTCATTTCCACAAACGTCCAATGGTCATGTACTTTTAGCCTTCGTTCATTTTGGTGCCCGTACTTTGAAAATGTTCGTGTTGATCCCTGTACTTTAAACTTTTATTAATTTTAGTTCCCGTACTTTCAAAATGTACATTTTGGCCCCTCTACTTCTAAAAAGTGACCATTTTAGTCCCTTAATTTTATTCTTAATCTCATTGTTTATATCACAATTTCAACACGGCACTAAAATCAATATATTTATTCAAATGTAAACATTACTTTATACTAAAGAGTTGTCGTTATGCGTAAAATATGTGTTAAATTTTTATAAGGAGGGACTAAAATGAATATTTTCAAAATACAGAGACTAAACTGAACCAGAATTTAAAGTACAGGGACCAAAATAACACTTTCAAAATACAGGGACCAAAATGAAGCAAGGTCATTCTAATTCCAGAAAGATAAAACAAAAATTTAAAATCGTTTCTGAAATTTCAATATTACAAGAAGAAGAAATAGACCAAACTAGGTTCGTTCTACTTAACGCTAATTTTGTATTTGAAGCAAGGCGCGCCAATAACTTGCCATAAATAAAAGTCGTGTGAATATATTTGGCTTGTTATCTCTTAAAAGTATTGTTTTTTTTCTCTCTCTTTAGATTAAAAAAAAAAACTTAAAAGTTTTATATGGAATTTTATTTTTGAAACTAAATATTTAAAATTTTGTATGTTATATTTATTTTTGATATTTATAACCTTGTTTTATTATTTTCAAAATTTCTAAACAATTATCTTAAGAATAAAAAAATAAATAAAAAATAAGAATCACCACCAAAAATTTATATTTTTCGAAAGTTGAAAAGGAGAAACAAGAAGTTATGTTTCTATAAATTTTTCAAAATCTTTCATTGTAAGAAAAAATGAAATAAAATAGTAATTTTTTCATTTTTCTTCTTTACTCTGAAAAGCCTTTTCCCCACTCACTCTCTGCATTTTACTCTAGCTTCGTCTCTCCCTCGCAAATGGGATTTCAGTAGACGAGGCAGAGGTTAGTGAGCTCTTTCAAGTTTCTCTCTCGCATTTTGAAATCTGATTTTGTTTTGTTTCAATAATCTATGATGTGTTCTTTGAATCTTTCTGGGTTTTCTTTTGTTTTCTTTTGCAATTTGGTAGACTTTGAAGTTCATTTGTTGAATCATATTAGGGACTAGCTAGTTCTTAATCCGCTCTCGGTTATGATTGGGAAACTCGATTCGAGCTCCGAGTTCATCGGTTCAAATCGATTTCATGTTAGATTCTACCGAAATTTCTGAAACCTAGTTTGGTTTGTTTGTGACTGGGGGAATTTATTGGAATTTGTTGATGCGTTTGTTTGGGGTTTAATTTTGAGCAGTTTTCTAACTTTATTTATTGCCAAATTTCATGTGGGGTTCTGGCTGCCTTTTATATTAAATACTCTATTCCCATGTGGGGTTTTGAAGGAAATCCCACATCGCTTAGGAACAACAGCGAGATAGCCTTTATATCCACCAAAGTGGAAGCACGTGTCTGTCCCTTCGGGGACATCTGATAAAATTGGAACGATACAGAGAAGATTAGCATGGCCCCTGCGCAAGGATGACACGCACAAATCGAGAAATGGTCCAAATTTTTTTTTTCTCTTCTTGCCCTTCGTCCAATATCATATTCCCAACATACCCCTGTGAGTCAAATCCTACTTGTTCCACAGAAAATTGTTCAGCTAGCATAAGTTTTGGATGAGAGATTTTTTGGCATTCTTTTTCCCCTACTAACTTCATTTGTATTCAAATTGCTCACTGTTGCTATGATTTCTTTTGCTGAGACTGTTTTCTCATCGAAAGATAAATCCATCAAGATGAGTTTTCTCAAGTACTTACTTAGACTGAAACAGAACTTTGAAAGAAAATTGAGCTCCAGATGAATCTTTTAGATCATTCAATTTCTTCGTTGTCTTGTTCCTTTCTTGTTTTTCTCCAAGTTATTAGAGCAGGTGGAATCTGTTGTATACTGTTCTTACAAAACCGTCTCTTCCCCATTTGAGAGGAAAAAAGGGCATATTATAAATTTAGACGTCTTCAAAGTCACAAGTACAAATTACAGTGGCCATCTACCTAAAAAGTAAAATGTATAATGATGTTCTTTAACTCAAATGTCATAGGTTGTTCCATAACATTATGCTTGTTCACATGAGGCACTCACGGCTATAAGGTAAAAATTTTGTTGCCTTATAAAGGTATGAAAGTAGTGGTGTAGCTTTATTTGAATGAAATGAAATTAGGCTTAGGTGAGCTGCTGAGTAATTAGAATTTGGGACATGTTCTGGCAATGGTACATAAGTGAGTGATACATTCTGTTCTTATTGATTGGAAAATCAATTCGGTTTACTGGTTCGAAAGGATTCCATCCTTCATTGAATTCATTAAGCTTCATTGCTTGCACAGTTGAGTTGTACCAAAATCAAGTGGGCCTCCAAACCCTGTTTGGTCTGTTTTTTAATCTTAAGATTGGAAGGCTACATTGTTAGGATCCCAAATACAAGAACCTAACTAGAACACTATATTGCAATTCAAAAGAGTAATTACAATACCGATAGCCTTTCGAGAGGGCTATCTCTCTCCCAAAGAACTCTCTCAAGTTCCCTACACAAAACTATTCTTCAAGATATCCTTCTCCTCTCCCTACTACCCTTATTTATAACAACTCACCCTAACTAATTACCATACTATCCCTTCATACTAACAAACTAATATTCTGTATACCGGTAATAGGAATCTCACATACATATATCGGATTTGGTGGATGCTTTTTTTTGGCGGAATAGTCCATGGAGGAGGGTATAATTTGAGCAGTTTTCTAACCTTATTTATTGCTAAACTTCATGTGGGGTTTTGGCTGCCTTTAGTTAGTACTCTATTCCCATGTGGGGTTTTAAAGAGAAATCCCACATGGCTTGGGAACATCAGCAAGATAGCCTTTTTATTTACCTTATTGGAAGCCCGTACTTCCTTCGGGGACATGATAAAATTGGAACAAAGAAGATTAGCATGCCCCTGCACAAGGATGACACGCACAAATCGAGAAGTGGTTCAAATTTTTTTGCTCTTTTCTGAGTACCCCTTTTAAACCTATTTGTCTGTTTTTTTTTTTTTTTTTTTTTTTTTTTTTTTTTTTATGTAAGATGCTCTGCTATAAGTTAAAAGTTTATAACCATGAATTCAGATGTTTACTGAACCTCTCTCTTCAAGCTCTTTCTTTTTTCTGTCTCTCCAGTTTTCCTTCAGATGCACATCAGAGAGCAGATTCAAAACAGAATTGTGTAGAATCCGCAGCAGTGGCCCAGATTATTTCTATCCACTTTCCTCCATTTTAGCTTTCTGGGTATTGTAATTTTCTTCCAAATCTGTGTTTGGAAGCTTCATTTTCAAGTGGGTTTCGCTTTTCTTTTGTGATCTCTGGTTGTTCTTGGGGAAACTAAAATGGAGATGGCAGATGAGTGATGCAGGCTAATTGGGTTTCTTTCAATCATTCTTCTTTTCTCTTAAACTGAGAAAAATTCAGAGTGAAATCTTGAGATAAGTGTTGCATTTCAAGATGAAAATAAACCAATAAATTTGATGGGATTTGGTTGCAGAAAGTTGGGGCTTTCTTTTTAGAGAGAAGAATGGAGAAGAAACGGCCACAAAAGGAGAGATATGTAAAATTTCATAAGAACGTGAATAGAGGTTTGAAATTGTTATATCTTATGTTCTTTTTTCGCACTTTTCTTAAACTCCTTGTACTTGGTAAAAAATTCTTTTTTTTTTCTCTTTCAATTTTTATTTTATTTACAACAAATGGGAGATGTGGGGATCTAAACCTCCCGTGGAAGGAACAGGTGCGAATTAAAGTTTAGTTCGATTTTTTTTTTATTTAAATAGTAACTTGTTTAGAAATAGTAAAATATTTATTTGTTAATTTAAATATTTTTTACGAGTTTTTTAATTTTTCTAACTTTTATAGAAATATCCATTGACATCTATATTTTATTTGATATTTTCATGAAATTGATAACTCGACATTTCCATCGACATCGATATTTAAAACATTGATTAAGGTACAAACCAAAACTCAAAAAGTTAGTGATCTTTGGTGTCGATGATATGTCTAAATTTATTTTATCGATTTTGATCAATGCAATTCAATTTTAATCAGTTTGGTGATTAATTGTGTAATTTTCGATCAATTTTGTGGTTGGTTTCAATTTCTTAGTTAATCAAAGAATTAGTTGAAAAAAAAAACATCAGAGATATTGTTTTTTAGTACAACATGAGATTGGAGGATTGAACTCATAATTTCTTAGATAGAGGTCAATTACAACTAAACTATTCATTTTGACACCCTATGAAGATACTCAATCCATATATTTAAGTCTAAATTTACTCATTTAATTGATTTCTAGCTAATAAGTTGCATTGGATACCAAAATATTGTGAAGATGAAGTGATGGGGAATATGAAAGGGAAGAGACAAAAGCCATTATATGATCGAACAAGCAAAGCAAATGGATCATTTTTAAATTAAGATTCAATTGATCTGTTAGCTTTCCAAATTTCATCATTTCTAAGAACAATAAATGAGGTGCGGATTCGAGTTCATAACTTCTTGATTAAAAAGATGTGTCAATTACTATTAAATTAAGTTCAAGTCAACATCCACTCGTAATTATTTCTTCTGCCCCATTTATTTCATGTCAAACAAAACCACTCCAAATTCCAATTTCTACCCTCAAACGATACCTGTAGCATCCTTCTTATTTCAATGTATTCTGTCCATATGTGTACATAATCATTTTAATGAAAAACGCTCTTTAAATAAAAAAGAAAAAAATACTATATATATATATATATCATTTCTTACTTTAAAAAAAAAAGGTGAGTTACATTATTTTTGTATTTCATCTCTTGGGAGAATTAATGTGGCTTTGTTGTATTTTGCTTCTTTTTTGTCTTTATACCTTAATTTTTTTAATGGGTCATTTAATTTTTAATTGGAAGGGCTGAATGTCATGGTTCTAGACCATGTTCAATAAATGATCCACAGACGAAGATTTTAGACAAGATAAAATTCGAATCCCCATCCACTAAATTTTTTTAAAATGTAGTCATATTAGATATCGTTTGTAAATAAATAGAAATCAAATTGATCTGTTTTTTTAAAATTTAGACACTAAAAATCAACCTTTTGAAAATACGTTAAAACCAAAAAAAGATCAAAATTAATCAAAGCAATTTCTTATACCCTTCCCCCACTCAGTCTCTGCATTTTACTCTCTCTTTCTCAAGTCTGTCTCTCGCAAATGGGATTTCGTTAGACAAGGCAGGAGCCAAAGGTTAGTGAGTTGTTTCAAATTTCTCTTTCGCATTTGGTTTTCTGACTTTATTTTTTCAAGTTTCTGTGCAATCAGATTTCCCTGCTTTGTGTTTTCTTGAATCTTTCTGGGTTTGTTTTGTTTCCTTTTGCAATTTGGTAGACTTTGAACTTCATTTGTTGAATCATTTAAAGGTAGCTAGTTCTTAAATCCGTTCTCAGTTATGATTGGGAAACGCGATTCGAGCTCCGAGTTCATCGGTTCAAATCGATTTCATGTTAGATTCTACCGAAATTTCTGAAACCTAGTTTGGTTTGTTTGTGATTGGGGGAATTTATTGGAATTTGTTGATGCGTTGTTTGGGGTTTAATTTTGAGCAGTTTTCTAACTTTATTTATTCCCAAATTTCATGTGAGGTTCTGGCTGCCTTTATATTAAATAATCTATTCCCATGTGGGGTTTTGAAGAGAAATCCCACATCGCTTAGGAACACCAACGAGATAGCCTTTATGTGCACCATAGTGAAACCATATGTTTGTCCCTTCGGGGACATCTGATAAAATTGGAACGATACAGAGAAGATTAGCATGGCCCCTGCGCAAGGATGACACGCACAAATCGAGAAATGGTCCAAATTTTTTTCCCTCTTTTTGCCCTTTGTCCAATAACATAATCCCAACATACCCCTGTGAGTCAAATCCTATTTTCTCATACAAAATTGTTCAGCTAGAGATCTTTTGACATTCTTTTTCCCCTCTAACTTAATTTGTATTCAAATTGTTCACCGTTGCTATGATTTCTCTGAATACTTGCTGAGACTGTTTCTCATCAAAAGGATAACTTGAGACTGAAACAGAGCTTTGAAGGAAAAGTGAGTTCCAGATAAATCTTTTAGATCCTTCAGTTTCTTAGTTTGTTTGGTTCCTTTCTTGTTTTTCTACAAGTTATTAGAGCAGGTGGAGTCTTGTTTACTGTTTTCACAAAACTGTCTCTTCCCCATTTGAGAGAAAAACCGGGTAAATTATAAATTTAGACGTCTTTGAAGTCACAAGTACAAATTACGGTGGCCACTTATCTAAAAAGTAAAATGTATAATGACCTTCTCAAGTCAAATGTTATGGGCTGTCCTGTAACATTATTCTTGTTCACATGAGGCACTCACTGCTATAAAATTAAAAGTTTTGTTTTGGAGAACCTACTATAAATTGTGTGTTTATATTCATATATTTGGAAAGGAAAAGCTTTTCATTTGAACTATTAAAAGAAAAATTACCAAAATGGAGAAAAGCAGAAGCTCCTAATCGAAGGAGCTTACAGCATGATAAACTATTCATTATAAGTCCCCAACAATGAGGTTTCCTTATTTCCTTCTAAAGCTGTACTTGATTTGAAATGAAATTAGGCTTAGGTGGGCTGCTGAGTAATTAGAATTTGGGGCATGTTCTTGGCAATGGTACACAAGTGAATGGTACATTCTGTTCTTAATGATTGGAAAGTCGACTCAGTTTACTGGTTCGAACAGATTCCATCCTTCACTGAATTCATTAAGTTCATTGCTTGCACAGTTAAGTTGTACCAAAATCAAGTTAGCTGTAAGAAAGCTTCAAACCCTGTTTGCTCTGTTTTTGAATCGTAGGATCGGAAGGATACATATATTGGATTTGGTGGATGCTTTGATTTGGGGGAAGAGTCCATGGAGGAGGGTATAATTGAGCAGTTTTCTAATCATATTTATTGCTAAATTTCCATGTGGGCTTGGGACTGCCTTTATTTAGTACTCTACTCGCATGTCCGGTTTTGAAGAGAGATCCCACATCGCTGAGGAACAACAACAAGATAGCCTTTACATACACCATAGAGAAAGCATGTGTTTGTCCCTTCGGGGACATCCGATAAAATTGGAACGATACAGAGAAATGGTCCAAATTTTTTTTCCAGAGTACACACTTTTACCTGTTTGGCTGCCTCTTTTTTTTTATTTATTTTTTTTTTTTTTAGTACAACTTTGTGGGGATGGGGGTTTGAACTCATGATCTTTTGGTCAAAGATAGGTGTCTTAACCACTTGAGCTAACTCAAGGCTATACAAATAGTGAATTGATATACTTTATTTATTTATTTTTTTTTTGTTTTTATCGTGCCTGTTTTGCTCTTCCTCGTATCATTTATGATATTAGATATTAATTGCTTCAAATATGGTATTAATTAAATCATTTATTGTACTACATAAAATTAAGTCAATTATTAACTATGATGTGAATCTTCAATTTATAAATCTTTTACCTGCTTTAATTATACGATATTTTTGTACTAAAAAAAATTATACAATATTTTTGTTCATTTAAAAATTTTATTATTATTATTTTAGTTTTAAATTGTGATGGAAAGTTGTTGTTGATTGAGAAAGTGTATTAATTTATCGTTTTTTTAACTATAATTTTAATACTTGACATGTTTTTCTTATTTATTTACATGGCAATGAAGCTGATTTTTTTTTTTTTTACTTGAGTGTATTAAGGTTCAATGTTGAATAGAAGATAGGAAAAATTTGTAGATTTTCGAGAAGGTAAAGGATAAATTTATAAATGATCAATGAGGTTTAACCAAATCATAAGAATTAAATCGAAACTTTAAAAACTAGAAGAGACAAATTGATGAGACTAAAACCTCAAATTAGACTAATCGAAACATTTATAAATTACGATTGTAGAAACTAAATTGAAATTAAGCTCCGATCAAATTTATAATTTAACTCTTTTTGTCTTTAAAGTTAGAAGATTAGAGTAGAATGGTGTGGGCACCAATCACAATTACGTGAAAAGGAAATATGAGAGAGAGGAAAAAAAAGGAAAAAGTAATATATGCAGATGTCGTGCACATAAAGGTACAACATTCTTTTTCTTTTTTTTTTCTTTTTTTGAAATTAATATAGAGTAATTATTCCGTCAAAATTTTATTATTTACTATATAAGTTAAAAAAAGAAGTCATGTAGGATTTTGAATATTAAAATGTTTTAATTATGTCTCAAAAATCTTGGATTATGAATTCTACGTAGATTCAAGATTCTCATATCAACATCAAATTACAACTGATTTGGTGTAATATAGTAAATAAATAGTCGAAAGAAGAGAATAGCTAGACAAAATATATCGGTATAGTTTGGAAAAGAGATGAGAAAAAGAAAAATAGAGTAATAGTTAGGCTACTTTTAATTATTATTAATATTGTTATTATTATTAGGTTTAAATACTATTTTTTCCTACATCATTTTGACTTTGGTTCAATCCAGTTTCTGAACTTTGGCAACCTTCATTTGAGTCTCTCCACGTTCAGATTTTGTTTATTTTAATCCAAAATATCTGTTTTGGTCCATGTACTTTTATAAAGTTATCAATTTTGTCACCCCTATTTGTCAAATTTTAACACGAATTTTATACGTATAGAAATTTTTTAATATAAATTTATAGCTACATCTCAACAAATTTAATGAACAGAAGTCAAAACAAATATAGTTCAGCAGTAACTGGCATATATCTCTGGCCAAGAAATTGTGAGTTCGATCTCCTCCAGTGAAGACACTCATGTCACATTATTTACAATAACTATTGCACATTTAGTTAAATGTCACATTAATTTTTAAAAAGTTGTGTTTCATGATAAACTAACTATATGACCATGTGAGTATATAAATAATCACTTAGGACATGGTTAGTAACTTTTTTTTTTTTTTTGGGTATAAAGTGTAGTTAGTTTACTCAATTTTGTGGGTAAGAATCAAGGTTTTAAATGTTGGTGTTAATGGAAATGTCGAGATTTCAATTTTATGGAAATGTTGATAGAAATATCAATGAGATATTGTAGATGGATATTTTTAGAAAAATTATAAAAAATACTTCAATTAACAAATAAGCATTTTACCTTTTTATGTTTAAAATTCGTATTATTAATATTTGTGTGTATTAATGATATTTTGTTGATATTTTTCTAATGCTTCATCGATTTTTTTTACGATATACTAGAAATATCGATTCACCTTTCATATTGATATCAAGTCTATAGACATATAGAAGTATCAATATATCGATGCGTTGATGAAAATTTAATACGCGGGTAAGAATATGTATATATATTTTTAACATCGATCTCAATCTATGATAGCCACAACACATAATTTATTAACTTCACACTTTGAAGAAGCTCCCATGTTATATCGTTGTCAATTTTGTCCTCATTTTGTGATCTCTCTCTTTTCCAAAATTTTGGCATTTTCTAATGCCTTTTTTGTTATTTTCTAGATGGAATTTGGATCTAACTTGCCTTTGTTATTAACTTGGAAAATTATTGTTAAAAAATGAAAAATTAAGGGTTTTGTTTGATAATGTTTTTAGTTTTAGTTTTCTTTTCTTTTTTTTTTCTTTTTTGTAAAATGAACTCTAATATGCAGATTTCTTTGCCTAAATTTCATTCCAAAACATTTTTAAAGGCTTAAATAAAGTTATTTTTTTTAAACTTACCCAAGAGTTTAAAAATATTTTTGATAATATATATACATTAAAATTGTTGCTGGTTTTTTCTATTAAAAAAAACTATCAAGAAAAAATGTCTAGTTTTTATTAAAAAAAAGTTTAACATTAAGGATAAAAACAATTTTTCCTTTTAATGTAAGGGTTAGAGACTCACCATATAATTTCTGAAAGTTCAGTAACAGAAGAAAAAAAAATGAAATTTTAAACACCAAATAGTAATCACACAAATATAATTTTGTCAATTTTTTATTTAGGTGTTTAAACTTTGAAAGTCTTAGGCTAAATAAATTGAAGAATGAAGCATCTCATTCTCAAATTGATCCTTAATATTTTAAAAATTTTCAATTTTACCTTTCATGTACTAGAAATTCTCAATTTATATCCCTTCCATAAGAAAATCTATTAAAATTTTGTTAATAAAGAGGTTATGTGTGATTAGATTAAATTATTGTTTATTAATATATTTAGACACGTACGTCATGCTACTTTGACATGCAACTTGGAAAAGATAGGTTTTGTTGACAGACTTGTCAAAGTTTGCTGATAGGCAGGTTGGATTTTATGCATCGTAGTATTATTTTGTTCACGTGTCTAAATATGTTAATAAATTAAATTTAACAATAAAAAGTCTTTTGTTAATAAATTTTAATAACGTTTTTACAAGAAACCATAAACCTTTATTCACTATTTTGGCCCTTGAACTTTTAAAATCCCAAATTTCAATTTAAAACTTTCATTAAATTCCACATTTAATTTCTAAAGGAAAAAAAAGAACAGAGGTTGTAGCCTAATCCATTGAAAACATGACGTGACCTCGATGTAATCATTTTCATTACATACCTATTATATTCAAACTATCACCGATATGATAAAGACTAAATTAAATGTAAAACTTAACGAAAATTCAAAGACTAAAAAATCAACTCGAAGCGATGCATTCTATGAAGGTATACTAAATCCATATATTTAAGCCTAAATTTAGTCATTTAATTGATTTGTAGCTAATAAGTTTAGAATTGGATAGTAAAAATGTCGTGAAGATGAAGCCATGGGGACATGTAAGGAAAGAGACAAAAGCCATCAAATGGTAAAGACAGCAAAAGCAAATTGAAAAGATGAAAAAATGTAACAAAAAGAAATTAAGAAATTCCCATTCTCACTCTTTGCCTTAACTTTCCAAATCCCATCATTATTTTTTCTGCCCATTTAATTTCTTTCACATCAAATAAAATCCATTCAAATTCCAATCACTGCCCTCAAACAATGCCTTGATCACCATATCCTTCTTATTTCATTGTGTTGTGTGTACACAACAATCATTTCAATGGAACACTTTATTCAAATAATAATATATCCATTTCCAATATTTTTTATTATTATTTTGTATATTTCGCCAAAAGAAAAGTTATGAAACAGCAACAAATGCAATGAAATATAGAAATATTATTCCTACTCTACTACTTTTTTTTTTTGTCAAATTTTAAACGGCAAATAAGTATGAATATAGGTAGTGACCAATCAGCACTTCGAAGGAAAGAAAAGGGGTTTAGACCAATCCTTTATAACAGAGAAGTACGACTAATTATATCATGGTTTAATTATAGTTCGATTATAATTGAACTCTTAACCCGACGAATAGTACTTATATATAGAATAAAGATGTATTTGGGTGTGATTTTGACATGGCAAAATCATTTTTACTATTGCTAAAATCACTCATTTTTATGGATCACGACAAATAAAAAATTGATTTTTAATATAGTGCGGTGATTTTGGAAAATCAATTATATAATTTAACCGTTTTCATTTTTTTTTTTCATAGAATGGACATGATATAGGATGGAGGTGGAGTGGATGAGAGGGAAAATTAAAAGATACAAGAAGTGGGTCCTTTAGCAATCATTCTAGACAAAGAAATTAAAAAGTATGGGGTGGCTTTTTGGGAATTCTGCAAATTAAAATACTCTTTCCTTTAGAACAAAAAAAAAACCCTTCAAAACAAAATACTAATTAAGAATAATATTTAAGGCCATCTTTACATCCAGAAATCATAATTGAAATGAAATCAATCCGAACGATAATACTGTTTTTTTATGATGTTTAGCAGAAATTTTCTGGAATCTGAATCAGAATTTCTTTGATGTTGTTTATTAAAATCATCAGGAATCGGAAAGATGTATAATCAATCAAAATTGTATAGATTTTTATTAAAAGGAAAAACATTAATAGTAGAAATGAAAAGAATAATTAAAAAAGTTACGGAGATAAAGAAAGAGAAAATATAAAAGTAGTAAAGTAACTCCGATAAATATGTGAAGTCACGGAATAAGGAATGACATTGATTAGGGTGCATGGGAGGAATGAGATTGTCCATTTTTAATAGATGACTCGATCCAACAATTTGATTCCATTCCTACAAGTTAAACACCGTCAAGAATGATTCACATTTCATGAAAGTAAACATTACTTTTCCATTTCGCGATCATTTTTAATTTTCACATTATCGTTAATTTTCTTTATAGTAATGTTTAAGCGGCAAAATTGTGGTCGATAATGGTAAGCATTTAAGTATTATTCTTTTATAAATGAACCACTACATATATTGTATTAGAACATTCAGAATTTTTACTCAGATGTGGAGATAAATATTTTTCTTTACATTCAGAATTTCTTTACAAATTCTCATTTACAAAAAAAGAAAAGAAAAGAAAATTTATATATTTCCAACTTGAAATGAAACCATCTAAATTAATCCAAAGTCCATGTGATGTAAAATCATGTATGCATGTATATGAGCAATGGTAACCAAATTTTCTCAGATGGAAAAGAAAATTCAAGAAAATTTCCTGGAAAGTTCTCTCTTGAAATTAAAACACTAATGTAATCCAATCAATCAAAACCCTCATTAGGATTTTGGAAAAAAAATATACATATAAGTGAAATATTCATTAGTTATAATTTCTTGAACAAAATCTCAATATATTTACATCTGGAAGATCATTTGAAACGTATAATAACCCTCCATTTCCAACAGTGCAATCAAGAACAAAAATCACCCAAAAAAAAAAAAGAATATATGAAGAAAAAGAAGAAGAAATTTGATGGAATTATTTTCCAATAATAATTATCTTCTTCTTCTATTAATTTACTTATCTGTTGTGGAGAGGATTTGGGCCAGTGTAGACTCGTCTCTTCTGAGCAGCAAACACGGCGGCGCCGCGGTCGGATTTTGCAGCGGCGTGGCGCTTGGGGCGGACCACGGCGGCGGCGGAGGTGGGTCTTTCTCTTTCCTTGGAGGGAAGAAGAAGAAGAAAAAGAATAAGGAAAAAAAACAAAGTTGCAAGCTCTGTTAAGTTCTTCAGCCTCATCTCTCTCTCTCCCTCTCTCTAAAGTTGATGCCTTTGGGTTAATGGGTCTTTATCTTTTCAGTTGAAATCAAAACCATCCATTTTCTCTCTCTAGTTTAAGAGATTTCAAGGTTTTTTTCTCTCTCTCTCTAGAATTGATGGAGAGTGAGTCCAAAATGCATAGGATTTGATGCCCTTATTTCTTTTTTCCCAAACAAAATTGCTTACTGGGTGCCGTTGGAAACTTCTTCGGCTACCGATTTCAGAGCCCAACTTTGAAACGAAAAGGGCAAAAAAAAAAAAAAACGTTACAACTATGTATTTAATACCACATGTCGACATTTTCATCGCTATTTTTATATATTTATGGGTTTAAAATTAACATAGAGGATAAATTGACATTTTCATAATATTTTTATTTTGAAATCTTTCATACTTTATCTACTTGAACTATGTTCGGTTTAACATTATTATTATTGTTTTTATTTGTCTATAAAGATATTTTCCTTACATTTTGACAGGATAAAGATTTGTCTCAATTTTACAAGAAGGTTAATGAAAATATTGATAAATGTAATGTTGGATTGATATTTTCATAAAGATTATAAAATAAAAAATACGTCATAAATATTTAAACTAACAAACAAGGATTTCTTCTTAAAAACAAATAAGGATTTTATTATTTTTAAATAAATTAAAAATTATTAATAATATTTTGTTGTTGCATACTTAAAAAAATTAATTTATTGATATCTATTGTATTTTGTCAAATTTTTTCATATCCATTTATCTCTTATGTCGATTTCGAACGAGCATAATGTCAAAATGTCGTTGAAAATTTAATACCGTGCATTAACCTAACGGTTTTCCCTGTTTATAACAGGGAGTTTTGAAATTATGTTTGGTTTTTGTTGGGTAATTTCTTCGTGTTTATCCTAAATAATTACGAATTTGCTTGTAATCTTTTTTAATTTGTTGGAAATTTGATAATCTTTTACATCAGAAAACAATATTCCTCATTATTCTCTCTAATTTGGAGCTCACTGTCTTTAGCCTCAAATACTGAGAAGATGATGTGGAAAAATAATACAATATATTTTCTAGTAAAAATATAAATTTAGTGCATAAATTTTGAGTACTGTGTTATTATTATTATTTTTTAATTCAACACGTGAGTGAGAAAATTTGAATCTCCAAGAATTTAAAATGTAAATGTAAGTAACATTGTGTTCATGTTAGGATAGAGATGTCGCAAACTAACTAAATAAACTAACATACTATATCTATTATATGTATTTTGTTAATGTTATTTTTCCTTTTTTTAAGGGTGGTTATTTAAGTTCAAATTTTTTTAAGAAGTAATCGAGCTATGTTCGTCAACAATAATAGTTAATAATTATTAATAAAATAAATTAAGTAGAAGTATAATCTCAAGTTTAGAGGAACTAAATTTTTTAAAAAATAATTTTACTAAAGAACGATAATGCAATATTGTAATAGCGTAGGGATTAAATTAACTTAAAAGTAAGAAACCAAAAGCATTTTTCTTTGGTTTAAGTTTAGTCATCATCAGCTTTAATAAAACAAACAACTTTCAACCAAATTAAGTACTTGAAAAAATATTTCAACTTAATCAAAATTAATGAATTTCTTTTCTCTTATAATTGGTAGTTTAAATGAGTAGAGACTCAAATATACGTATAATTTTTTAGATAAAAACAAAATTACAAATCTTGACACAATTAAATCCAACACAATAAAAGACCCCTCAAATCAACAGTATAAAAATAGTCTTAATTAGCCAAAAAAAAAACCAAAAGAAACAAAACTCAATTAATGCACAATATCATTAAAATGAAAATTGTCTGATTTTGAAAATGAAAATGAAATTTTTGTACTTAATTTCAAAAGCAAACAAATTAAAAATATTTATCACTGTAGGGTCTGTTCACTGCAAATCTGTGCTGTCTGATGATGAACAGCCACTCGAGAGTGGGCAACTGATGATTAATGGCTCTTGTCATTATTAAGTTGGAGTTTTCTGAAGCTTATTATGGTGTTTGGGAGGAGAGAAAATTTGGTGAGAAAATTCCAGTGGAGTTTTCTTGGGGGTGAGAAAATTAATTTGAGAGTGAGGATGGACCACCAAGAAGAAAGAGGTGATCAAAGTCAGATTTTGAGTTTCTTGAGAGAAATGATGAATGTCTTTAGCAGCACTTTTATAAAGAGAGGAGAAAGAAAGAACAAGGTACCAAAGGGTCATAAAAGGTATTTCAACAACAAAAAAAATAGATAAAACATCTATTTTTCTCACAACTTTAATTCTTAAAAGTTGTTCGGGACGATCTAGGTGCATCGAGATAATGGGAATGCAACCAAAGTCCCAATTAACTAAATAAGGAGAATGTCATAGATATATAAAAGAGGACAATTATCTCAAGTCTCTTTTTGGGTGAAAGCAAGACTGTGAGAGTTATGTCTAAAATGGACAATATCATACTATTGTCCACATATTTGGAATACGAGAGATACTGTTGTCCTTGACAGTTG